>NC_140484.1:112872994-112970494 GCF_964271855.1 Acomys minous
GATTTCTTAGTATTGCTCAAGAAGCTGCGCCTATATGGATGACAATAAAATGACACTGTGTGTAAGACACCTTTGTTATTTTAAGAACCTCAGGATATTTTAAACTTACTCTCGGCTCCAGTTCAGGTGATGTTCTGTCACTTGGTTCTAGGAACAGAGCATTTTACTTAATCTTAAACCAGTCGATCGCAGACCCATCTATGTCTCAAAAAAATTAACTCTTGTTTCCAAGGTCTCATTAAAGTGATACTAACTATTGCCATCTGACTTGAGCATTTATTTCAACCACTGCTGCTGAAATAGCTACTACTTCCAACTTCAGAAGAGTTTGTTTGAGAATGGCACCAATCTAGGTGAAGTAAATCCAATGGAAAGGTTGAGAAAACATTGGTCCAACCTGGGAAATATAGCATTCTTTGATAAGAAGCGTTGGCAACTGAGAATAATTATGTGGTCCAGGGCACCGATATTATCCAGTAGATGGACTTCTCTCCCAAGTGTACCCAATGAGAAGCAATGCCATGTATGCTGGATGGTCTTGATCTTTATGGCTGGCTTCACTAGTCTTGGAAGCTTTAGTAGGGGTAAGACTAAACAAAGAAAACATGCTGTTGGTGTGATATCCCTTAGGTTTCTTGTGTGTGTTTGTGTGTGTGTGTGTGTGTGTGTGTGTGTGTGTGTGTGTATGTATGACTCTTCTGATCTTGTACTGCAAAGTAGTCATCTTCAAAGAATATGTGGAAAGAATGGAAGGCTAGAACATGGCTTCAGTGCCAGGCTTCTTCAGTTTTTCACTTGTCAGTGACGCTTGCGAGATACACACACACACACACACACACACACACACACACTGGGTCAGTCCTTGCCATTTGGCACTTACTATGTATAATGTATTAAAAGTAATCATAATTATTTATAGACTGTTCATGTACCATACTACACGTATAGTTGTCAATGTCACTTGCAAACTATCATCTATTTATCGATTTATCCATCTATCAATTTCCTGTCAGCTATCTTTTTCTCCTTTACCTACATATTTAGCCATTTTGATCTTAATCTATAAAGCATGGATAATCATAAGTACTTATAACTGTTTGTTATGTGTATTGAGATTATTTATTTCTATGGATGTACGACTAATGCTCAGTAATTACTTAGTGTATAATACAGGAAATCAGAAATAGATATTTCCACTTTTGCAAAAGTAAACTCTTCTAAATCACAGATGCCTGTGGAGTCGGTATGGGTGAAAGAGAAGACCAAAGGGAAATCTTGTGAAGATTTTTATCTCTATGTTTAGCAGAAAATACAAGATGAGACTATAACTAGGTCAAGCAGGATGTCCCCCAAAGGCATTTCCCCTTGCAAGACAGTGGACAGCGAAATGCAAAGGGTCCCAGGGAATGGCACACAAGGTAGGCATCTCGTGTGGACATTCCACATGACAGATGCGTCATGGTTCTTATAATCTGGAATAAGCCATAATATAGAAGAAAATTCAACCGTAGGGCTGGAAGAAGGTATTAACAGAAGGCATTTTCTAATATTGATCTCCTTTCTAAAGCATCTGTTTTTGCAGCATCAGTTTCTCATATGTGAGGTATAAAGAATAGGGAAAAATGGGGAAGAAAATGAGGAAAGAAAGAGGGAAAAACAAAATGAGGTAAAAAATAACTAACCAAACAAACAAACAAAACAACAACAACAACAAAAAAGAAAGGCCTCTCCTCAAGCAATTATTAGTGCTTCCTAGGGAAGACACCCAGGTCAAGCAGTGCATATGAATAACCTTATATTTCATAGTGATAAGGAACTATTAGATCCCTTTATAGAAAATAAATTACATTACTTTACTAATAAGGTAGAATGGGGGATTGCATTCTGCTAGTTATAGGACATGACTAAGCTTGTTCCTTTCTAGCTCAGTCCAAGCTTTCCACACATCACTGTACACAAGTAACCTTAGACATAGGTTACTGTTTGTGCATGGACTGATTGCATGCAATTCCCCAAATTCACACTGAAATCTACTCTCAATTGTCCTTGTAGTAAGAGGAGGTGTATTTTGGGAGTGGTAAAGTCCTGGCGTCCTTGCCCTCAAGATGTTATCATCTAGCCCTTTAGTAGAGCTAGAGGGGACTAGCATGGCCCCTTTTTTTATCCTTTTGTCCTTTCTAACATGGAAACAGAGTCTTTTCCCTCTGGAAGACACTTCAGCAAGGCACCATCTCACGAAAAGAGATCAGAACCTCACCAGACTCCAAATCTAATGGAACTTTCATCTTGAATGCCCTAGTCTCTAGAAGAACATGAAAGAAATTTCTGTTCTTACAAACAAGTGAGGCTATGGCATCTTTTGAAAAGAGCACACATGGATAAAGACAAAAAGCCTTCCTACTCCATACATAAGGAAAAGCTGAAACATGATTCTGAGCTGAAACACCCAAACAGTTCTCCCTCTCGGTAGTTTTGTTTTATAAGATTTCAGTTATATGAGGTCACCTGTGGGCCAATGATATTAAGCCCAAAAGGAAACAAACAGTTCATAAAACTTAAAGTAAACATCATTCGAATTTGTATAATTAGATTGTGCTCTGTCTAATTTTGTCCCACACAGTATGTGAATAGTCTGTTTTTCTAGTATCTGACTTACCTGCTTGTTAGTTACTTGGTAGCTGTCTTGGTATCAGATGGACTTTCACAACATTTCAGAGCTTATATGCAAAGAACTCTGCACATAGTTTATTGCTAAGTCATAACATCTTATCATAGGAGGCACTGCCTCAGCCCACACAATCACAAAAAGTTATGTGGGTATGGTGAAGAACCCATTGATATCCACAGGAAACTGATTCAAGGACCCATTCAGATATTGCATTCTGCAGGTACTAATCCTCTTTTATACAGTGTGTACTATTTGCATATAAGGTACTTCATTTTTCATGCATTCATAAATATCTCCGTAAAACAGTAATTCAATATAAGTACTTTTTATAATTTATCCATTATGATTAATTCTTAAGTACAAGTTTTTCATAAATATGTATACACTTTACTTATTTGCTATCTTTACTTTCAAGCTTATACTGGGGAGCTTGTAACACGTTCTCTGTGTATAGTGGGTATTACTCTGTAGGAAAAAAGTGTCAAACTGTTGTCAACTCTGGGTTCGTTTTGAAATGAAGTGCTTTTGTTTTCTGTCTACGTTGACTGACGTGGGGACACTGAAAGCCTGTGTGATTGTGATTGCTACAAGCCCTGAGTCGACCTAGTGCTTTGGTTCTTAGGAAGAACGGGCAGCACTTGGCAAGTAGAGCTTTTGCTGTCTGCTCTTGGGATATTTTCAATAGTTTATATTTACATGCAATGTTGCTCCAGCTTGAAAGATTTATCCTGTTCGTATTCAAGGATCCCTGAAAAGATGACAGTCATGAATCTGAAGACACCAGCTCCCTGGTGACACAAAAGTTTGAAGACTCTTGAAGAAGTATCACTGGAGCCATGTACTTAGGGCAAAGTAGTATTGAGCACCGTATATTTTATAATCCCACCATGTTTACTGAAGAAGTCAGTTGCTTTATGAAGAAGACCAGTACCTCAGTGGTGCTCATATAGTTATACTATAGGCTTCCACCTCCTTTACTTTGGGAAAGATCAAACTGGCAGCTGGGCCTGCCTCCCAGCACACTCTCTTGCTTGCTATATGAGTGTGATTGGAAAAGAGCCATTGTTTGGTTTGACCAGCTCTCCTGCATCTCACATTTATTCTACTACTCTCTGTGTTTCAGCCACTCATTCATGGACTCACCAAATGGACACTGAGTGCCTATTGTGTCACAAAAACTGTTTTGCAGAAAGTGTCACCATGAATCAAGAAGAAAAAACAAACCAAAATTACAAATGACACATTATTGTGATGAAAATATTTATTGACATCAGTAAACTGTGCTCCCTCATTCAGATGCTCGTTCATTCAGATTTTACAAACAATGACAAGTGCAGAGGGACGCTCTCCTCAGATGTTTCCAATCATGTTAGTATGCAAAGGGATCAACTCAAACTTTGAAAAACTGAATAAAAATCTACAGCTATCTGTCTGGAATATTAAGTTTTATTCATTTTCTCTTTCCTCTCTTTGTTTACACTCTAAAAAAATTTGGAAGGTTAAAAAAATATCCACACATGTTAAAGCATCCTTCACTTTAGCATTTGGAAAAAGTACTTTTATTACTGGGGTTTTCAGCTTTTTAACATTACTTGTGCAAAAAATATATCTAGTATATAAATACATAGAGATACACAGAAATAGAAGTAATAACCATACAACTTCATGGGATCCAATCCCTCTGGCCTCTATGTTCACCCATATACACACATATGGCATACAATATCTATCTATCTATCTATCTATCTATCTATCTATCTATCTATGTATTCTCTATCTGTCATCTATCTATCTGTTTCTGTCTTACACATGCAGACACATAAATCTTAAAACTCATGTAAAATATGTTATCTTATTAGCACTAATATGTGAGACTTAACTCAATAAATGCTGTTGTTGGGCAAGTATTTCTGAATGTTTTTATATTATAAATGGTACTTTATCTATCAGTTATCTATTGTTAAAATCATGCTGGGTAACAAAATACTACCAAATCCTGTAGCTTGAAATATCAATGTTTGTTATTTGTTGATCTACTTACTGGTTGGTGATGACACCGCTAGTTACCTTCACAGGTCTGCAGTTTAGTTCCTCCATATGACTCTATCCTTCTGTACTTAACTCTATAGAGAGGAATTCCAAAGAAACACAGACACAAGCATGGATGAAAGAGGATATGGAACAAGAGTGACGTTTATTGTTGCCTCCGAAGATCCTGCTTTGTTTCCTAGGGAATGTCATCAGAAGAAATAGAGAGACATAGTTGGTGTCTGTTATTTAGCACTACACAAAGTGACCATTGGGCCACAAGACCTGCAACTTTCGATGATATTTGGGGTTGGAAAGGAGAGCTCATTCTTCACCTAGTAGCTTTACTCTTGCGATAGCTGTCATGCTTATCATTAAACTTTGGCTCCATTAATTATTCTGTCAGCTACCACAATACGTTATGATGCTTTCACCTTCGCAGTGCACCAGTTCCCTAAGACTGCTTGGGGTAGTGACCTGGTTAAAGTTTGCAGTGGGATAATAAACAATGTGAAGTATTTTATTTAGAACATAGTTGATGGGTTATCTCGGTCGATGAAATAAGCCAATCACAGCCACATTAAAAGTATAAAAGGGGAAGGTTGATTTGGGAACTGAAGTTCCTGGGGGAGTTCCGCCGCCTCAGGGGATGAGGCCAGAAGAAGTCAAAATGGTGGGCGGGGGTTTTTAGGATTGCAGGTGAAGGAAGATGACATGCCTTCCACTTGCAGGACTTCAGGAGCCAATGGCTCCAAGGGAGGGGGCTGGCGTACACCCAGCAATGCCAAGAACATGCTAAGGCTCTCCTTTGAGAGGGCAGGGTTGGAGAAAGGAGTGGGATTTTACAGACCGTGTGGGGGACGGGGAAGGCAACCGGAGATGCCAATGGAACAAAAACAAGTATTAACTCGATCAATGGTTTTGAAACTCGAACGTTCTTGGCAAAAATTTAGACCTTGCTTAGAAAACACAGATATCTAAGCTCAAGTTGAGCTCTCCAAGTCTACTCTCAGTTATGGTTGTGTTTTTCAGTAGATATCCAGGTTATATATTTGAGGATGGTCTTCGAATTCCAACTCTCTTGCTTTCATTACCTCCCATGATTGCATAGTAGGCATGCACCCCTACTTCAGGCTAAAAGCATCAAGAAAGCTCTTGGGAATATTAAAATCCAGTACTTAAATTTTTCCGAGCAGAGTTGTTATTGTTTTCAATCTGGCTGTATGCTTCAAAAATGTGAAGAGGTTTTCAAATGCCAAAGCTTGAATCCAACCATAAACATTTTTAAAATTTAATTAGTGTTGGCTTGAGCTCCAACAATAGGATCTTACAGATAGCTTCACACAGGCTTTAATATATAGACAGTTAATTATTACTACCAAATTTGTATGAGTGTTTTGAGTGTCACCATTTGGCTACATATAAATGTGCACATGCATAAATGTGCACATGTATACATACTTAACATACATTTTAATGCATGCACATATCACCTGGAAGATCTTGCCTGGTCAAGAAGGAAGAGGAAGATTTATCTAGTGTTAACTACTACTACAAAGGGTTCCTGAATGAATTTTCCTTCAAAAGAGTTTACACTACCACAGCATTGATTAGGAAATTTGGTTTTAGGTCTGATCAGGGCTTTCTAAGAGAAAACATGAGAAGAGAAAAGTAAGACTTCCTTCTGATTTTCCAGCGATCGCAGGGTATGTGGCACATCAGGACCCTAGAAGCTGAACAGTTGGGCACACACAAACTGAAGCTGGGGAAAACAATTTGATAAGTCGACACAGCAGGCCTGAGAGTGCGCTCTTAGAACTCATCTACAGATGGGGTCCATGGCTAGCATTGGAACCTCAGGTTTCAAGAAGGTCCCCACAGACCTCAGAGATCAAAACAAGGCTCTCTGTGTGTAGTCTATCATATAAGCTACACAGTTTGGGCTGGACAAGGATTGTCTTCAGGGAGTTTGAAATTGAGGGACTTGCTCTGTAGAAGGTAACCTCAGTACAAATGTTGGGCACTGAATCTCTAATAAGCATCATGAGTGCATGGCGTTTAATCTTCATTTTCACAACTTTATTATTAGAATCCAGAGTCCTAAAGAGAACTCTAGGGAGGTTGAACCTACTTCTACCTGACTTCAATCTATGCATCGTTTGACTTTAAGGGTTAGGCTTTTTATCATTTTACTTTGGAAAATATGGCTGGGAAGTTGATGATATGTGAATCTGTAAGACACCCTGCTAACTCACTGACTTCCAAGGGTGGTCTTGGGGCCTCCAAGCTGTGAGGATCTTAAAGAGGGCGGATGTGGGGGAAAATACTTAAGGGGAACAAAGGGCTACTTTAATTCGCAGTTCTAGATTATAATCCATCATGGCAGGGAAGTCACATTAGCCTAGGCTTGTAAGTAATGAAATTACTGTGGGGTCGGATTACAGAATTAGGACAAATGAAATGGGTGACAACAGTTTGAAGAAGGGAGGGGAGATCTGGGAGAACTATGAGTAGGCTGCGCTGCACATGAAACGATATAGTGTTATGTGAAGTAGAACTGTATTTGTTTCATTGCACACCACAAAGTTTGGAGCATCCACTAGCATTTTAAAATGAAGTATAATTTATCTGCTCAGAGCAATTGCAATGACATCATATATAATGCTCAGTGATCAGCAGTGTAGGCAGATCAAACAATAAAAACAAAGTTAATAGGAAACAGTGAATACATCCCTTTAAATGTGCCTTGTATATGAGTACCAATTTAGAGCCAAAGATCTATTCAAATGAGTAAAAATTAAATCCAACTTTGTGTCCTCTGCAGGACACATGTTAAAGATGAAGAATAATGTAAGTTTAAGATAAAGGGATGTTAGATCTGGGAATGTGGACTGTGGCAAGGTGCTTGTTGAGTATGTATGAGGCTTGGGAGCCAGTCTCCAATACTGAAAACAAACCAATAAGTAAAATAAATGAAGGGAGAAAGATATGCCATGGTTAAAGTGGGAGAAACAACATAATTTGAGAAAAAATAGACTTTTAAGCATGTAAAGCGTTATTAGGGATAAAGAGAAATCTCTATAAAATGAGAAGTGTGTTGATTCTTCAGTAATACACAATGTTGCTCAAGCTGCATATTCCTAACAACAGAGCTTCAAAACACATAAAGCAAATGCCAACACCAACAAAACCAAAACACAGACAGAGCCACCCTTATAGTTACGTGCTTCAAAAACATTTTAGCAATTCTTACATTGGCAAGACAGAAAATTAGGAAAGACACAAAATTAGGAAATGACTACACAACACTATCGATGAACTCGAAACCACTGGGCACTTAAAGAGCACTGCCAGATCACACATTTTTTTTTCAAGCTCATGTGGGATGTTTCTAAAGATAGAGCGCATACTGGGTAATCAAGTACAACACGCCAGACATGGAAAAAAGGAATCATCCAAAGTGTGTTCTCAAGCCACAAATCAACAGCAGAGAGAGCTGGACATGCATCAAATATTTTGGAGTTAAACAATATACTTGTAAACAACACATATTTTTGAGCAAAGTGAAAATGAAAATTCACTTTATTGAAACTTAGAGGGCATTAGCAAGCAGAGCTCAGTCAGCTATGTGTGGTACTGTATATAACAGAGCACACAGGAGGTGCAGAGTTGCCCACTCCATGCTGGGATCTTAGGAAACTAGAGAGATAAAAAAAGAAAACTGTGGCAAACAAGCAGGAGGAAAATACAAATGAGAGTTTGAGTACTAGGGCTGCTGAGGTAGCTTAGCGAGTGAAGATGCTTGCCTCCAAGCCTGACTAAGAAGCAACACCTGAAAATTTCCCTCTCACCTCCACCCATACTGGCACCCAAGCACTATCATTCCCCTACACAGATGACTGTAAAGTAAAATTCAAAGTTAAGGCAGTAATCAATATAAGTAAAGCAGGAAAATAATATAGAAAAAAATAAAAGAATGTAAAAGCTACCTTTCAAGAAACAACCATCCAAATAAAAACAGCCAAATAAAATTGGTACTAATTTGATCTGAACAATGGGAAAGATAAAGCACAATTTTCTAGCATTATAAATTAAAAAGAGGTGTAAACATCCTGTGGATAATAAAAGGATACTGTGTGTGTGTGTGTGTGTGTGTGTGTGTGTGTGTGTGTGTGTGTGTGTAACAGGAACAAATACAATGGCACAAATTACAGAAACGGCAACTTTAAAGTCAGTATAAATAATAAAGAAATTGAATGATCAGTATTTCACAAAAATAAAAGCACGCAGTTCCATTCTGTGGAGAATTTTGCCAAAATATAGGGCAAAAGTGATATAAAATCTGGGACAAGTTTTTCTAACTCATTCTGTATAGCCAGCATTATGTTATCACTAATTCCAGAAAACCACAGCAATAACAACTATAGAGCACACGTATCTCTTCCTATCATAGACTCAGCAAATCATTTGAAAGGCAGCAAATAGACAGTGTGTGAGAACTGTGTACCACAGTGCTATAGAATTTATTTCAGGAACAGAAAACTGGCCTAAAATATGAAAACAAATCAATGTAATCAACCACGTCAACAGATATAAAGAAAAAATAAACCTAATTGGCACTGAGAAGGCATTTGAAAAATCAACACCCAGGTATGCTGTAGATGATCTGTACATTAGCTAACCGGTATGCTGAGACACGAACAGAATTCTCAGTTTGATAAAGAACATTTTTGCCCAAATTTATTGCTAACCTCACATTTACAGGAAGAGAGATAGAAAATTTCCCCCCAATACTAGGAACTCAAAGCACAGACCAGCTCACTCTTAGGCTTGCTCCACTATCTTTCTTACACATCCCAAACCCACTTGACATAATGGGACAGCAACATCATTAAGAAAGCATATACCCTTGGTATGATGAGTTAGGGAAGTTGACATAGTGGGACATAGGAGATATCATGTTCACTGGATATGATGAGAGCATATAAACCATGAGGTGATCACATATTCCTATTATAATGCAACAGTCACTCAAAAAGCATACATCTTTAATATGATAGAGCAGAGAAGCCGTGAAGAGAGCATGTATCCTTGGTGTGTTGGGAGCAGGACTGTCATGAAGAGAGTACACACGGTTGATATAATGGTTCAGAGAAGCCAGGAGGAAAACATGTACCTTCTACAGGGCCAGGAAAGTTATGAAGTTAGCATTTGTCTAAAACATGAAGGAGATGTTAGGTAAAATTGAGAGCATGTGTTCTTGTTTTTTTTTTTTTTTAATTTATTTATCAATGAAAGAACTTGTATAAAAAAAAAAGGAATAAAAGGAAAATCCAAAATGCAGATTATAAAAACTCTTGAACACTAATCTTCAAAAGCTATGAAAGTCAGGAAAGAGAATAATATTTGAGAAACTATCATGTCTCCTGGAGCCTGAGGAACATGAGGTCTTGATTAGGTAGACATGGAGATTTAGGTAAAAATCTAATCTGAATAAAAAAAAATGAACTGTCAATAATTTTGAAATATTTTCAACCACACTTATTATTCTACTACTGTCACTTACTCCAGGCCACCCCTATTCTGTTGCATTTGAACACAAATACTTTTATATTGTTAAATGACTTAACCTAACACTTGTTCCAACACAGTAAACCAAACCCTTGTGAACTCTGTGCTAGCTGAATTCTGTAATACAGTTGTTTTCGACACTTCATGGAAACAAGCCCTGGCTTTACCCCATAGAAAAAGGCCAGGACTGGCTTCTGTAGCTGTCATATCCAAATCTATAACATTCCTGACAGGTGTCTAGAACTCAAACTGGGCTGTAAGTTGCCACATCTGCATCAGAAACCACTGTTTCCTTTCCAGAATGTGTCATTTTTACTTATTCCGCCTTTATCTCTTTTGTTTAGAGACTTACTTTCTGCTATTCAATTTAATTTAACCACAGAAATTAATCTTATTTCCAGGCAGCATTAAAAACAAACACTTCATGATCAGATGTTGCATGGAATATTGATCCAGTAGTCTCCTCTTAACTATTTGACATACTTCTAAGACCCCAGTGTATGCCTAATATCACAGTTCACAGATATACTGAACTTTCGCTCTCTATCTCTCTGAATATATAATATGTGTGTTTAATGTGTACAGTGTTTTTCCATATGCACATAACTATAATAAACATTAATTTGTGTTAGTCTCAACAAGGCTTAACAAAAATGATGTAAAGCAGAATAATCAAGACAATAATCTCTACACTTCCAGTTTACTCAGGTAATTAAGTTTTATTCCTTCTCAAGTCTCTGATGATGTTGAAGACCAGATAGTTTAGTCTTACAATTAAGCTTAGTTGTTTAGGATTTAAGATGTTTTTGGGTCTAGATAGATGTTTTAAGTTGATAGAGATGAGATATGATAGATACTGATTTTCATTTAGAATCTTAGCTGCATCAAAATAGTAAGATGTATGAGCCAGGCCTGGTGGCGCACGCCTTTAATCCCAGCACTCGGGAGGCAGAGGCAGGTGGATCACTGTGAGGTCAAGGCCAGCCTGGTCTACAAAGCAAGTCCAAAACATCCAAGGCTACACAGAGAGACCCTGTTTCAGGAAAAAAAAAAAAACCAAGATAGTAAGATGTTTTCTTCAAGGTTGCCAAATAAATACAAATAGCCAAAACCATATGAATATAATACTTATATATTTCTTGATTGTTTTGTGGTTCTTCTTGCTGTATCGTTAAGAAATTACTAAGGAAAAAGGAGGAGGAGGAGGAGGAGAAGAAGAAGAAAAAGAAGAAGAAAACAACCTCTAATAAATTTAGTGAACTGCTTTCAATGCATCTTGTTCTGATGTATTCACCTTTCTGCTTCTCACCTTGATGTGAGATGATACAGTATTAGATTGTTATGTGATGAAGTGAAATGGGCTGATCAGGCAGCATAGTGTAGTGTAGGCTTCCTGCACTGCAGGAACGGATACCATGACAGCACATCTGGTAGCCAAGCAAACAACAAACAAAGTGACTAACAGGTGGGTAGAATAGCCAGGGTGAGTATGCTGGATAAACCCATCATTCACCTGTTCAACAAATTTAGGTAGACTGTGTGAGGTTCTGTCCCACCTGTAGTACCTCTGAATAGTTTATCCTGGAATTTTCCATTGAGTGCTTTTGGACCATTGTTGAAAACTGGTGGAAGAAACTGCAGAAAGTTAAGTGATATATAATAAAGAAAAATTACTGTGAATGTCTCAAAATTTTCCTTTAGAAACTAAAATCCATTCATTCACTCAATATATACCTATTGGGCATGGATCACACTCATAGCCCCCCACTAACCAATGGAAATCTTCATTCAAAGTGATAACATTCTTTTTCTATATAGGTGGGGGGGGCAACAAAACACTGAGTGAATGTTTCAGGGTCAAGGTCGTGTATGGTGCTCAATTCTGTAACACTGTAACATCCTAGGAAGACCAGGTCACTGCGGGTTGGCGTGGCCAGAAGGGTTTTTTTTTTCAGTGTCAGGAGGAAAAGGCACTGTATGTAGAGTGACAAGAATGACTGTTGACAAAATAATACAAGCATTGTAAAGGACAGAACTAGAAACCAATCAGCTCTGACAGGAATATGGAGAGAAGAACACATTACAGAGTTGGTTAGTTCAGGACAAAGGCGCCTCAACTCCACAGAGGAGCCTCTGAAAGGGGCGGTTTGAGGTCATAAAAATGCCATAAACACAGTATGGTGACTGTGAAAACTCATTCCGGCATCTCTGTGGATAAGAGCTGGAAACATAATTTGAAAGTAGCCAATTTGGAGTTTAAAGTGAGAGCCTGGATTGAAGTAAAAACTTTGAGCTATAGGGCTGCAATGGGAGATTTTATATGGGAGGCCAAAGATTATTTAAAAGGGAGAATCAAGCCTGAGTCCCCTGGCTGACAATGCTGCTATTATTAGAAATGAGGGGGTACAGAGAACGTGAACTGCAAAGGAAAAGAAAACTGAGGCTCTTTCCTCGGGTGGGTCCCACTCTGGGTGGCTGATTTGCTCTCTTACTGGTTTTCAACTGAAGAATCATTAGTTGCTTCATAAGAGGTCTATGTTCATAATTATCTCTCTACATTTGTATGTATGATCAGAAATCACAAATAACGGCTACATAACTCACTGAATGTACACACTGCCTCTAGAAGAGCTCATTTCTCTTATTCCTCAAAAAAAAAATTGACTAGGATTATGCCCCAGGCCTGTTGCTATGGTTGGTGCTATTTGGGAAGTGACATTTCCTTTGCAGGATCCTGGTCTCAAGTGAATGTCTGGTCCTTCATAAAAAGAGGGAAGCACTCTTTTGTTGTGCTGTAGATACCTTGAAGTGAAGCAAGGACATATGTAGTGAAAGCCGCCTGCTCTTGAAGCTAGAGGCTCAGCCAAGGACTGTGAAATGGTGCTTCTCCAAGCCCCAGAGTAGAGTAAATGGAAGACAAGATTGAACAGAGGCTCAGAGCTGAGGGTGCACACAAAGAGGCTGGCTGGGACCTTGATGGCCCATTAAAGGCTTATGTGCAATTTCTTGAGTGACTGTGAAGGAATGTGTAGCACCCATGATCATTGCACACCACAACATAGCCTCGATTGACCCATACCTCTCTATACAAGTGTTCTGAGGCCATTTTTTCCAGATATAGAATATGTGACAAGTGACCATATCTTATGTATATCAAATTCATACCAAAGACAAGTGAGAAAAAAACAAAACAATAAAAAGCAGCTTTACTTGTAAATACTCAACTAATAATAGGGCTGAAGGAATACAGACGCTCACATACAGTCTACTCACCACCACATTTCAGGGAAGAGAAATACCAAGGCCTTTGGAGACTGTGGTCAGTTGTGAAATAACCAAGATTCACTGTTTGGAGTGAGTGATCCAAATGTTCCTAACTCTATTAACATTTTCCTCCATCCAAATATGAAAAATGGGCTCATTTATTATTTATCCTGTCCCCATTTGATATTTCACCTGCTGACAGCAACACTAAGCCCAGCTAAGTTTCCCCTGAGGCTAGCCTTGCAGCCGATGATCCCAGCAAAGCAGAATCACACCCAGGGAGGCTGATGGGTGACCTTTTTCTCACATGCTCTTCAGACTACGGAATGGATAGCCAAACTCTTTGGGTGGCCCAGGCTTTTTGCTTCTGTAAATTAAAATATATATTTCCCGACTGATAGTCTGTTTCCCAAAAACATCCATCGCACATTTGTCAAACACCATCTTTCCTGCATTATGCCTGGAACAGCAGTTTTTCTGTTTTCCGAAATCCCTAACACGACACTGCCTCCCTTCTAGGCGACCTCCCCTGAAAATAACTCAGTGTGAACTTTTCTCCATTGCTTTTCCTACTTCTTAGGCAGCCATGTGCTTGAAATATGTTTTAAGATATTGTCACATCTCATATTTTAAATATCATGAGGACAGGCCAACTCTATGATATTTTAAGTGCCCTCATTATGAAGCATATGGCTGGGGTTGGGGGGAGGAAAGTAAGGAAAGAAACATGGCAAATGTAATATTTCCCAAGGGGAGGGGTTGGGGAACATGACCTGCAAGATGCAAGAATCTATGTGTGCCACTACTGAAATACCATCTGTTTCCATTCAAATTATCATCTTGAAATTATGACTTTTTTGCATATGCCATAATGTATAGGATTCAAGGGCCAAAACACATCATAGTGTTTGTAACCAACAGATCCAGTTGCTGTCAAAGCTGTGGCGATTTTTTTAAAGACAGGAAAAAAAAAAAAAAAGGAAAACAAAAAGAATGTTGTACTCATTGCGTCCTCGTCTTTCATTTCCTTTGAAAGTAGAGGTATAGTTATTAGAGTAGCAATGAAAGGGGTTGTCACTGGGAGCGTCATTCTTTCGTTTGTTGGTTTATTCATTTTTTCTTTCTCTCATGCATTCGGCAACTAGACAATCAATTTCAAGGATTCATGATACCTGGAGATGAGGACAGAGAAATGAGCAGAAAGTGATCAGATTGTTAACATGTAAGTGACAAAACCTAGTGTAGAAAAATCACACTGGTGTAACAGAATTACTTTGGATTCTCTGGGGGAAAGAGACAGCATTACATCTGATGATATGGCAATTGTAAAATATACTCCCTTAAAATGGGAGTTTACTTCTAAGATCATTTTACAATTGCACAAGGTTTGCCTATACAAAGTGGATATAAATATTCCCAGGCTTTATACAAGTATATGCAAAATCGTTGAAACGATAATGAGTACTGGCTACAAAGAATTCATTGTGACTGGAATGCAGAAGGGTGCAGACGGGCAAGATGGAGATAGGATTATGATATAGGTGACAAGCACTTTAGCAGCCCACACTTGAATCCCACTGAAAAGACAAACCGCCTTTGGATAAATTAATACATTCATTTAAAGGTATAGACATAGCTCTCTCTGTGACTTTATATGTTGGGCGTGAAAAGGCCTTCAGGTAATCCATTAATACACTAAGATGCAGATAATAATTCTGTATATTACCCTGATAAGGGTGTGAAACTAAAGAAGAGTAGGATGAGGCACCAGTGTATTGAAGCAAGGACTTTGTAGGAAAAGGGCCTAGAGGATCTCTGAATGTCAGAGAGAACAGGCACACATTTGGGATTAAGTGACCAGCATTCAATTTTTTTTTTTTTTTTGCTTCCATGGTATAAGATACCTATTTTCTTCTCTGTGTTCCCAGTGTCCTTTCAGCTATTTGATAAGGTCACGGACCATTGTGCAGCTTTTATGGTGGGTTAAGTTTTATGTGGAAGAAATTAGTAAAGGATGGCATGCCTAGTCTGGAATACTATGGCGTATTAAAGAGATCTCAAAACAGAGTGTAAGTTGGACTCAGAGGAAGTCATTTGTAAATGAAAACAAATGCACACAGTGGATGGGCTTTGGACTATAAGTGGCCAAATGAGTGGGAATTGCAAGTCTACCAAACTCAGTGTTTTTGTTTACAGAGGAATCCAGCTTGTCTGCCACCAAAATCCTAAGTGTAATGGCCACATTTAGGACTAAGCATATAAGGAGGACCTGGTGCTTTTACTACGGGATTTATAGCGAGATTACAGCAATATTCATATGACCAAAAATACAGCAGGTCTTGGTTTTGTTGATTCTTTGCATTGTTTACTTTGTTTCTAATCTATTGATTTGGCTCTGAGTTTGACTGTTTTCAGTCATCTACTCCTCTTGAGGGTGTTTCTTTCTTTTCTTTTCTTTTTTCTTTTTTTTTTTTTTTTTTTTTTTTTTTTTGGCTTCCTAGTGTTCTGTTAAGTTACTTGTATGCAATCTCTCAAATTTGTTTGTGAAAGCATTTGGTGCTATGAAATTTCCTCTTAGCATTGCTTTCATTGTGTCTCATAAATTTGAGTATTTGTGTCTTCATTTTCATTGAATTCTAGAACATCTTTAACTTCTTTCTTTATTTCATCCCTGACCCAGTGATCATTGAGTAAGGAACTGTTCACTTTCCATGTGTATGTTGGCTTTTTTATTTCTATGGATGAAGTTCAGTTTTAGTCCATGGTGGTTTGATAAGATATAAGGGATTATTTAAATTTTTTTGTATCTGTTGAGGCTTGCTTTGTAACCAACTATATGGTCAATTTTTGAGAAGGCTCCATAAGGGCTGAGAAGAAGGTACATTCTTTTGTGTTTTGGTGAAAAGTTCTGTAAATGTCTCTTAGGTCCATTGATTCATGGCAACTGTTAGTTTCATTATTTCCCCATTTAGTTTCTGTCTCAAGGATCTGTCTATTGGTGAGAGTGAGGTGTGGAAGTCTCTCATTATTAATGTGTGGGGTCAATGTGTGATTTAAGCTTCAGTAATGTTTCCTTTTATGAATGTGGATACTTTTGCATTTTTCCTCAACTACTTTAATAGCAGCCCTATTCATAATAACCGGAATCTGAAAACAACCTAGATGTCTCACAACTGAAGAATGGATAAAGAAGTTGTGGTACATTTACACAATGGAATAAACAAATATTGAAATTTGCAGGTAAATGGATGGAACTAGAAATGATCATTTTGAGTGACTTAACCCAGACCCTGAAAGACACGCATGGTATATATTTACTTATAAGTGGATATTAGCTCAACATATATGTCCTCTGAGAGACTCTACCCAGTGATGCTGAGACTTATACAGAAGAGTAGGGAGATGGAAGGACTCAGAGGGTTCCAGAGCCCCACAAGAAGACTATCAAGGTTGGCAGATCTAGACCTAGGAGGGCCTGCACCAACCAAAGGCAGTGCGTGCAGAGAACGTAGACTCCCTGTTCAGATGTAGTCAATGGACAGGTGATTCTCCACATTGGGAAGAGAGAGTGGGTACTGCCTCTGACATGAACTCTGGTGCCCAGGATTTGATCACTGCCCCTTGGCAGGGTGGCCCTGGGGGCAAACAGAGAAAGAGGATATAGGCTATCCAGATGAAAACTGATAGGCTGTGGTAAGATGGTAGGAGAGGAGGACCCCCAACCTGTCAGTGATCTAGGAAGGGGAATAGGGAAGAAGAAGGAGGGAAAGTAGGAACTGAAGATAAGAGTGAGTATATATATTCATTTATGACTCCTGAGAACCAACTGGAAAGTACAAAATAAGACACTCTCAAGCTAAGTCAGCATTTGAAAACTTTATATCATTCATCCTAGAGAATTCTGTTTCTATTCCTTTAATTTTTTTTCACACTCTACCAGATGGTCTGAAGGAGTCCTTTGGATGTGTGTCTGTTGGAATCCTCATTGGTGTGTGTGGCCAGGAGCTGGCGAAAGCATCTATTAATTTGTAATAAAAATGTGTCAAATTAGTAAATGCATTTATTAATTCCTGTGGATTGATGAGTGAATAGTAGCTGTTCTAAAGAAACTACCTGAGACACATGTCTTAAGAGTACATACATGTGTTAACAGACTCAGAAATTTAAGTAATACCTACACTTCTGTCTGTCTATATAGCTAGACTAGGAATAATCATCACAAATTAAAGAGTGTATAATCAAAGAGTGGTAGTTAAAAACATAATTAATAAACTCACTGGAGTTGTTACTTGTTTTGTGCTTATCCAGGGCCTTTTCTTAATTCATTATTTAATCTACTTCTTACTATATGGGGTTGGACAATATCATCCCCATTTTTCTAATAGATATACTGAAGTTCACTGATAAAATGTTCCAGAATTTACATATAGGTCCTTCTGCCCTTTCCCAGTACATAGACAAGAGTGTGCTTGAGTGTTCTTGAGGCTCAGATCACTCCTTGACTGACTATGATTGATTGAACTTAGTTCCTTTCTTACCAGCTTTCTCACTCAGAGTTCACCATCTGTTCATTAAGGCACTCCATATTCTCCTGTAACATTTGAGTACCTATTATTTATCAGGTACCATTCTAAATCTGAGGAATAGTTTAGCAAGCAAGACTAGAGGCCTGTGGTGGAGACTCGGGTGACTCTTGGTTATATGTATCTATTATCTCCATGTGAAAAGCAATGAATTCAAAGGGAACCACACGGACTTTGGATGCGACTTCCGCATTCTAAGTAATTTGTATTACCTCTTATTAGTTAGAACGAAGTACAGTGTGTCTATATATCTCAGAGCGCTCTTAGTCTTCCAAGAATTATATGAGTAGTGATAAACACATTGCTAGCAATTAGCTAGTGTAAAAGAGGAGCACAGGAGAGTTGTTTAAACCCAAGACACCTCTATTAGTGTCACATGGACTTTTGTCACATGTCATTCTGTGTTCCAACTTCTGTGTCTATATTACATAGTTCAATACTCAAAGTGCCACCATTTTTTAGCACTTCTCCTCATGTGATTCTTTTTCTTCGACACTGAGATGCATGTTTTAAAACATGAATTGGATCATGCTTCCCCATTGATTGAAATCATCTCATAGTCTTGTTGATGCTCGTCAGAACACCTACTCATATTTACCTCTAGTAGGAATTAGCACACACTATATATTTTCTTATGCATTGTTTACTCTATTGCATTGTTAATCATTATAATAATTTGTACTAAGAATATATCTTAATTCATTAATTCATCTTCTGTCTTCCTACAAACTTGTAAACAGCAAGGAAGTAGCCATCTGATTTACCTTTATGTCTCTAGTGTCCAGGATAGTGCTAGACACAACAACCCCTCAGCAAACATTTCTGAATGACACCATGATGAATGCTTCTCATTTTTGTCCCTCATTCCAACCACTAGACAAGACTTCCCTTCAGCTAACTTTAGTACAAACTTTATTTGCCTCTTCAAAGAGGCACCATTAAGTTAGGTAAAAAGAGCAGGCAGCTAAAACTGTCTCCAAAAAAGCACCCATAAGCAAGCATACACTCTTTATTAAAAGGGTCCCCTTTGGGGCCTGCTGTAGGAAGCTGTTTCATAAGGCTGAGTGGGTGGATGGCCTGATTATAGAGGCAATTCTCCGTAAGCAAGTTTCCAAAAAGGTGCAGACGATTTGCACCCCCCCCCCCAACTGTGGATTACTGTCCACCGTCCATCTCCTCCTCCTGTCCGCCTTCTTTCGTGAAGAGGTGCCAGGACTGTCATTCCATTGCCAACAAATCACTTCCTTCACCTCCCACTCATTGCCCTTCATTCCTTTGCAGCATAATTATCATCCTGCTAATAAGTCAAATGAGTGGGTACAGCAGAGTGGGCTGGTCCGCTTGGCTGCCTCCCTGAGCTCTGGCACAGAGTGAATGGGAAACGTGGATAGCAGGGCCGCTACAGCCTCGGCGCTCCAAGAGAAGCCTGCAAAGAGGTTTTCTCTTCAGTGGCTCTTGCTTAAAGGGAGGGCAGCAAGGGAACCCAGCTGAGGGGGGAGGCGTGGTGATGACTCCATCCCCATCTCCAAGCTGTGCTCCTTTGGCCAGACAGAGAAGAGATAGCCAGATCCTGGAAATGGGCTTGGATTGCCCATTGTTGCCTTTTTCTCCTAAGTACCATGCCTATCCATTGCAGAGTTACTTCCTAGGGGAAAAAATGTCCCTTCTTGTTTCCCTCTTCTGCCCTGCTCAATTGAGTTTATCAGTGCGGGACTCTGCCTGGAAAAGCATAGTTCTAAGCAGGTATATGGTGACAAAATGCAGAAGCAGCGTTGGGTCCTTTCCTTGTCTATGCTGGAAGTCAGAGCAGCAAGACAGCTCGGTATGCTCACATGATATCAAAGGAACCGAAAGTTTGCAATAATTGATTAAAGTGCTTTCTCGCAACAAGAGAGAAAGAACAGTGATGGAGGCACTTGTTCACTATGCTTTGGGGGATAAGGAGCTGTATGGGCTCACGCTCTAGAACTATAAAAAAAAGGGGAGGCAACGTTATGTTCTTTAACACATAGCAGGGGCATTTAACCAACAGCATGAGACATACCACATGCTGGAAGTACAACAATGGGCTAGTGGATTAGCAATTCTTCTTTTCGTGTTTAAATCCCAAAGAAGTTGGCCTTAGCAAAGACAAACAGGCAGGTGCTGGAGTAAAGAAGGTTGAGCCTTCTTTTGTCTAAGTTAGAGAGATTCTAAATGAAATTATTATGTAAAAAAAAAAAAAAAAAAAAAACAAACCTCCAATACCTGGACACCAGCTTGGTTCTACTTACCAGAATGCACTTGCTTATATTTATGGTCTCCACCCAAAGTGGGGATGGTGCCAGTCCTGTGTTCTCCACAGAATGATTAAGTGATAAGCTCTGCCAGGTTGTTAAATACCATGGAGTCAACAATGGGTATGGGCCTCATGCAGATCAAGGAAAAACTCAAATTCGGAATTTTCAATAATCAATATATGGAGTTTCTTTCAGGTTCATGCACTAAAATAAGTTCAGCCAATAGAATGTTTCCAAAATGAGTCTAAGGAAAGGTCATCTGTGTGTTATGTTCTTTTTTTTTTTTTTTTAATTAATGTAATTGCATCATTGCTCTCTTCCCATTCTTACTTCTAATTGCTTTTATGTAGTCTTCTGATGAGACTGCTCTTGGTCCCTTTCGTAATTATAGCATTTGTTTCCCTTAATTCTCACTATTCCATACATGAAGAAGCATGTAGTTATATAACTGTAACCTGTTGAATCCATTTAGTGTTGCGTGAATGAACATGTTTTCAGTTCTGATCACTTGGCTTTGGATAACCAACTAAGGAGCTCATTCCTGGAGAAAACCATTTCTCCCTCACTCAGCATTCCTTACATGTCTCTAGTTCTTCGTGAAATGGTGGGGCACTATGAGATTTCTGCCCTCTGTGTTACCACATCTGTTGGCCTTGTCCTTCTTAAGATCTAATTTAGGCAGCCACATTGTTGAAATATCATGTGTGCAGCTTCCTGGTCATTTCTAAGAGACAATCTCACAGCAAATTTGCAGATCCTCTACCTCTAATAGTCTTTCAGACCCCTCATCTTTGACAGTCCCTGGAACTTAGGGGCACGGCTTGTGTTGTAAATGCATCAGTTGGGGTTGAGCTCTCAAACAGATGTTTCTCTGGTTTTCTGACCACTTTTGATTTGTTGAAATGGTCTCTGTTAAGAAGCCTACATTTCAGACCTCAGTGGCTGGTAAAACTTAGGATGTTACAAAGCTATTGAAAACTGTCCTTTTATGTTACTTTTTAATCTGATCTTCTATCCATCCAAGTTTAATGATAGTAAATTTTAATTTCTATATTTTCATGGCTTTGGCACATTTTTCTTTACATTAGCATTAGTTGAATTACCATGATTTGTTGGAAGACTATCATTTGCAATTTTGGTTTTTATTAAACTTTGCAAGTATATAATTTTAACACTACTTTGCACATAGGAAACTAAAGACATTTCAGTGACTTTTTAATATTCCAAAAATCACTAAAAAATAATTTAAAACCTATCATGTTTCCTTCTTTAGTTTATTAATAGAATATCCAAATTTGTAGATCAAATCCAAGCCAACCAACGTGTGGTATATCTGGGTTTTACTAACATTTAATAAACTTCCTTGTTAAAAATTATGAAAACATACATTCTGATATTAAGTTTAGAGAGTGTGTGGCTGCCACAGTTTTTTTTCTTGGCTGATTTAGCTACTGGCATATGAATGTAGTAGATCTCAACAATAGATTCAACACCATCTTTACCTCTAAGGGCCAGATAAATGTTCACCTACATCATGATGTAGTAATTGGCTCTGTGCTATGTTCCATTCTCAAGCAGTACAGTGCTAGAGATTAGTCCTCATATCATATAGACTCCTAAGCCTTTCCCCATGTGGCTTCTACCTCTCTCTCTCTCTCTCTCTCTCTCTCTCTCTCTCTCTCTCTCTCTCTCTCATTTCCCTGTTTATTTGAACAAGTTTACATTGGTAACTTCTGTTCTTCACTAACTAGTTTACAAAACCACAGACAGACATATTTTCTTGCCAGTTACCATTTCACAACAAGCTATGGCTTGATATCCATTTTAAATTGTCATTAAAATACACCATCTTCAAAAAGAATCAGAAATTATATATATATAGATAAGTAGATAGATAATTGATAAATAGATCAATAGGCTAATGACAGATGATAGAATTCAATTCTTGACACATCTATGCTTGTTCTGTATTAATGCACCTTTATAAGAAAAGTTTCCTTTTTGATCACTGCTATCTGATCCCAAGTGGTCTCATATCCAAGGCTATTTTTTTTCTAAGACAAGGTCTTATAACTAATGGATAAGTTTTACTTTGAAAGAACATCACTTTTAAATCATAGATTTGGCCTCAGGCTAAACAACACTTTTGTTCTTAACTTAGATGAGAACATACATGACCAGATCAACCTGTACAGCGTGACATGGAGCTAGGCAGGACAGTTGAAAAGGGATCCAAGAAATGTTGCAAAAGATCCAGGCATGTGTTGGATACAGCATGATGAAATTTAACAGGCGCCATTGTAACTTAAAAATAAAACAGCATTGCGCATATGAATAATTGGGAGGAATTTATCAATAACACATGTGAGAAAACAGGAGTTTTAATTGACTTGAGTCTTTGAATGAGTCAAATATGTAGCATAGTTCCAAAAAAATATTAATGCCAGTACAGACAATAAGAGGAGAAATGGAATAAGCTTTTCAAAGACGGAGGCAATTTTGCCAGTGCTTTCTGAGCTCAGGTATCAGGTGGTAGGCAGGCACTCGGGTACTGGAGGGAGGGACCTCTGTCTATCATGTAGGAGAAGAATGGCTTAAAGAATTTAAACACAGATAGAAGAACACTATGGTAAGTAGCTTCAAATATCTAAAAACATAAAAAAAATGTCTTTCTAACAGAACCCTGATTCTCTTGTGCATCTCTTTATATGGAAAATGGAGGTGAGACTATGGTCTTTAGAGTAAGAAATTATTATTTTAGACCCGTGGGTTTCACTATTTCTAATGCTGCTACCCTTTATATAGTTCCTTATGTTGCAGTAAGCGTCCACCAACCATAAAATTATTGTGTTGCAACTTCATACCTGTAATTTTCCTACTGTTATGAACTATAACGGAAATATATGACATGCAGGATATCTGATGTGCAACTCCCAAGATGGTCATAACTCACAAATTAAGTAAGAATTGCTGATTCTTGAAGCTAGAATATATTTTTCATGTACAAAGGAATATTAAAGCTATATACAATATGGACTAGCTCAGAATGCTCAGGTGGAATAAGCTGCATTATAAAAATGAACTGTCCATTAATAACTACATAGGGCTTTACCAAGTGGTTATTTATACCTTCCGTAAACTAGAGATAGATGTATAGAAATGAATACCAGTGTCACAATGCCATAACACATAGGACCTGCATATTTCAAGGCAATTCTGATTTATTTGCTTTATTTTTGTGTTGTGTCCTTTTTCCCCCCAACTAAAATGTGTAGAGGAATTTTAATCTGGAAACATGGTTGCTTGGGCAAGGGAATCACATTCAAAGACTTTCCAGGTTTTTAATAGCTGAGTAGTATTCCAAAGGGTAAATGTACCACAGTTTCTTTATCCATTCTTTCACGGCGGGACATCTAGGTGGTTTCCAGATTCAGGGTATTATAAATAAGGCTGCTATGAACATGGCTGAACATATGTCCTTGTTGTGTGGTGGAGCATCTTTTGGGTATATTCCAAGGAGTGGAATATCTGGGTCTTGAGGTAGCACTATTTACAGTTTTCTGAGAAAGTACCAGATTGATTTCCAAGGAAATCCTGAAATTTGCAGGAAAATGGATGGAACTAGAAATTCTCATCCTAAGTGAGTTAACCCAGACACAGAAAGATATGCATTGTATATACTCACTTATAATTGGACACTAGCCCAACAGGGATATACCCTGAAAGCCTTCACTTAGCAGGATATTGGGATAGATACTCAGACTTCCTATTGGGATTCCAGGTGAGAAAGGTAATGGAGAATGGGGAAATAGAAGGATCCAGAGGGTCCTAGAAACCTACAAAAAGATCATCAAGGCTGGTGGATCTGGACTAAGGGGAGTTGACCAAACTACTGTACCAACTAAGAACAATACACACAATAAATCTAGACCCCCCAATCCAGATCTAGCCGATGGACAACACACTCTCCACAGGTGTGTGGAGAGCAGGGACTGCCTCTGACATGAACTCTGGTGCCCCCTATTTGGGCACTTCCCCTTGGTGGGGAGGCCTGGTGGCACTCAGAGGAAGAATAAGCAGGCTACCAGGATGAGACTTGATAGGCTGTGACCATATGGTGGGGAAGGAGGTCCCCTTCTGTCACAGACCTAGTGGAGGGGAATAGGGTGAAGGAGGGAGGGAGGGGGAACTGGAAGATACAAATGAGGAGATAACAATTGAGATGTAATCTGAATAAATTACTTAAATTAAAAAAAAAAAGACTTTCTAGGACTATGTGGTCCAGTTGGAATACAGACATGCCTTGGATTAAAAGATGATTTGGCTGGAATACAGACATGCCTTTAGTATACACTTTTAATCCCAAACAATGAAAGTAAGATTAGTTTATAGAAGGAAGCAATGGTGTTTGAAAGTGATGTCTAACTGAGGGGTAGACAAAGTGATGAATCGGAGAAAGATCTGACAAAACGTGCCTGAGATGGGATATACCCAACTTTCACAAGGACAGACAGGAAAAAGAGGCTACTTAAGAGCAGTGCAGGGAGAAGGAAACAGGTAGTAGGATAGTAGTAGTCATAGAAGTAGGAGTAGTGTGTGTGACAGTTTTACTGGGACAGTGTTACAGAATCACGTTGAAGAGAGAACAAGCCAGAGAATGATAAGTAGCCAGAAGATTAGAGCATGTTAGCAGAGTCAATTAGAAGCTGAGAGACAAGCCACACTGAATTAGTCAGAGGTGCTTGGTCCAGAACAGTTGAGTTTAACCAGACAGACAGAGTTTAGAAAATGCTAGAAAGGTGAGCTTATTCAACAGTAAGTCTTGGAGGCCAAAACGTTTTAGGCCTGGGTTAGCTGACAGAGGCTGGAAGCTGAGGCTCTTAAGGCTTGAGTTACAGAATATTAGATTGTACTGAGGCTAGAAGCTTCCAGGCCTAGGCCTAGGGATAGCTAGAACAGAGAAAGAAATGCTCTGGGCTCAGCTGAAGCCGTGGTTGGCACAGCCAGGGTACAACTCTTATCTCATCACCTCATCTGAGAAAAATAAATTTTATAAAAATGCAAATTGTCTATACCAGGGTTCATGTCTTTACTATGTGCTTTACTTCCCATTTCTCCTTCCCTCATCTCTCTTTATTTTTCTCTTTTTTCTCTTCTCTCTGTCTCTCTCTCTGTCTCTCTCTCTCTCTCTCTCTCTCTCTCTCTCTCTCTCTCCCTCTCTCCCTCTCTCTCTCTCTCTCTCTCTCTCTCTCTCTCTCTCTCTCTCTCTCCCCCTCTCTCCCCCTCCCTCTCCCTCTCTCTCCCTCCCTCTCTCTCTCCCTCTCTCTCTCTCCCTCTCTCTCTCTCTCTCTCTCTCCCCCCTCTCCCTCTCTCTCTCTCCCTCCGTCTCTCTCTCTCTCTCTCTCCTCCCTCCCTCTCTCTCTCTCTCCCTCTCTCTCTCTGTCTCTGTCTCTCTCTCCCTCTCTCTCTCTCTCCCTCCCTCCCTCTCCCTCTCTCCCTCTCTCTCTCTCTCTCTCTCTCTCTCTCTCTCTCTCTCTCTCTCGTCAAACACTCCACCAACTATGCTACATCATCAGTCATCAGCCCCAGTTTATTTTTTCTATATCTTCTCATTTCTTAGATAGGGTCTGCCTCAGATAAGAAGCCATAATACAAATGCAACCACTGATTTTTTTTTTTTTTTACTTATGGATATGAATCAAGTGCTTTCTACAG
The DNA here is from genome assembly GCF_964271855.1 of Acomys minous. Lineage (NCBI taxonomy): Eukaryota > Metazoa > Chordata > Mammalia > Rodentia > Muridae > Acomys > Acomys minous. The sequence continues at coordinate 112,899,103 of NC_140484.1, forward strand.
CTGAGCTTGAAAACTGTGGTGTGGGGAGAAAGCATGCCTTGAAAAGGGCTCATACATGGAAGGGTTGATTCTTAGTAAGTAGTAATAGTAAGAGGTGTTTGCATCACAGGGACACAGGACTTATCAATGAAGCTCATGGATGAATGGTTTAGAAGTTGGAGCCTAGTTGAGGGACGTAGGTTATTTTAGTAGGGGTTTGGTGGCAGGAGGACAGCATGCCTTTTGAGGGTATGTCTATCTTTGTCATCCTTCTCTTTGCTTCCAGAGTAGCTTTTCCCTGCATGTCTTCCCCTCTGTGTGCTCTGTCCAAGAAATTGAGCAACTCAAGCAAAGATTGAAACCCCTGAAACTGCAAATCAAAACACAATTTCTTTGTCTTCATTTGTTTGTTCAGGTGTTTGTCACAGTGACACGAAACCTCACCAGCACTGGCAGTCTAGCCCCTGCCATGATTGTCACAATCATGCTGTCATGTTAGCGTTATTACCCTGTGATTCTAATAAACTGTTATTTGTTCATCTCATTTAGAAACACCCGAGTTCTTTTCTCAAAAGTTCCCAGTAATGAAGACATCCAGGGAGCTCTTTCCCTGCCTTAGTGTTCTGTTTGTGAAACAAGCCATGGGGATTTCTAACGTTCTGTCATTCTGTGAATCTCATAAACTGAGATGCCTTAAGAGTTCTGATTGTTTTGTCTTTCACACACTCCCTTCATCTCCCCCCTTCTATGTTCCTTCAGTGACTTTGATGTCATCAGCACCCAGCCTTGGGTGTTAGCACTGGGTCCTGAGCACAGCATCTCAAGAATGCCTAGAGATTAAATATGTAGAGTATTATAAATATTTGAAATACCCTGGGGCTAGTGCATGTACTGTCCTTAAAAAGATCTTTTTGATCTAGTGTCTTTTATTTGCTTGCTTGTATGCTGGCTTTTCCCTCTCTGTTAGAACATCAAAACCTTTTCAGACTTTCAGAACAGTGAACGACAGTCATAGCACCCAGTCTTTCTGCCCCTCCCATGCATAATTAAGGCTACAAAGGGGGTGTGAAGCGCACAGGCTCTGTTATCTTGGCAAAGAACTGGAGACCTCGAACCATCTTTATTGGGATTTATCAAATGCTTGAAAACCAGTCATAGCTTTCCTAATCACTTAATTAGAAATCACGAATGGTTGTGCTGGAAGTCTCCTTTTTAACATGTTGATTCACACATTCCACTGATATATATTTTACATTGCTCATAGATATCCATTTCTGAATTCATGATTGATTGTAACTGCTTGCTTTTCTTTGTTGTTTGTTTTGTTTTGTTTTCACTGCAGCTCTGCTCCAAAAATAATTTTTAACAGACAATGTTTCTATATTATATTCAAATTTCCAAAGTATTTTTGTATAGAAGTGTTACACATAATTACTATTTGTTAATTTGTTAAACAATTCTATTATTTTTCTTCTTTGATTTATTTATTTCTTATTTCTCTTCTTTCATTCTTTTCTTCACAAAAATGGTTTCAGGTGCAAAAAAAAAAAACCCACAAAGTAATTTAGAGACAGAATATAGTCAATCATGTGTCACATAATGATAGATGCATGTTCTGAGAAATGGCATAATTAAGGAATTTTGTTATTCTGCAAACATTAGAGTGATTTTACACACATCACCAAAGCTACAGTGCCACTCAATGAAAAATTAATATTAAACCACTGTTGTATACAGTGTGTGACTGCATACACATAGGAAGGATATTCAAGGGCAAAATCCTTCTAAAATACTTCCTATACTTTTAGAGCATGCTGCTGTGTTTTATAACATCAAGAAAAGGATGAAAAATGGGGAGTTACATATGTCAACTACATAACTACAAGCTCAGAGCCCATCAATCAGGAGAAATACAATCAATGCTTCTACAGACCAGAAAGAGAAATAAAAGAAAATACTGTGGATTTGTGGATTATAGTAAAGATTATTCTCAACTTCCTTGACAAAATATGCAAGGCTGACTTTTGTAGAAATGCATCTTTTATCTTCCCAGGAAGGCATTGTTCATACATGTAGCATGTATTCTAAAGGTATTCTATGTACAAACTGTGGGTAAGTGGACAAGACATGGTGTTCTTTGCCTTGTATATTAATTGATGTTGTCATCCATTGCAGGAAGAGACCAACCAACTGTTTTACTACTCTCCATGAACTTAAGAAATCAAATGCTTCTAATGAGACTTGAATAGCAATTACTGACTGGTACTGGTGCACAGTTTGCCACAATCTCTTAATTTCAATAAAAATCCAGCATAAGCAATAAACAGTGAAGTCTTGACCAAGTTCAAACCCTTTGATGAAGTATTTATGATACAGTATTCACTGCTGTTTTATAATATACATTTCTAAAATTTCTAGCAATCTCTATAGTTTCAGCTCCTGGGATTCATTTCTTCCTTAATGGGGAATGTGGACAACAAAATGAGATTTATATACCCATCCCTTTTACCCTTTCCTTGTTTGTTTACTTTCTTGTTTTTTTATTGAAAATAGTTTTTTTCCATGCAGTATATTCTAATTATAGTTTTCTTTCCTCTTATTCTTCCCAGTTCCTCCCCCACTTCCTCTCCTCTCTTTGTCCACACCCTTTATACTACTCCTGAGAAAATAAATAAATAGGGATCTAACTAATAATTGAAAAGTAAAAGAAAATACAATAATATAAAACAAAAACAAACAAATGAAAATAGGACAAAACAACCTAATAAGAAAGAAGGAACAAAAAAGCACTAGAAACAAACAAACAGGGACACAAACATTCACAATCACAGAAACACTATAAAACCCCAAACAGATGCCATAATATACATACATACATATCACATACACATACACACACACACACACACACACACACACACACACACACACACACACACACATCTTTATGAGACAAATAACCTGTAAAGATGTGATTGACATTTTCTTTTCTGTTAACCATCTACTGCTGGTCATGGCACTTACCGTCATCAATGGTTTATTTCTTCAATGGGATTCCCTTACTACTAGTTTGTGGAGAGCCACCAATAGCTTAGCAACATCCTTGTTTGTTTAGAGGTTCTTATGGTGTAAAGGAATTTTAATCCAGCAATAGGGGTACTCTGGAAATGGATAATACCCAGTGACTTAGATGTGTGTACTCTGGCTGGAATATACACCTTTAATCTCTCTGGCTGAATACACACATTTAATTGCAAACAATGACTTCTAATTGAGGGGCAGACAATGTGACAAATCAGAGAAAGATTTGGCATAATGAGTCAGAGAAAAGATACTTCCAACTCTCAAGAAAACAGAGAGGAATGAGAAGCAACTTGAGAGGAGTGCAGAGCGAGAGAGAGAGAGAGAGAGAGAGAGAGAGAGAGAGAGAGAGAGAGAGAGAGAGAGAGAGAGAGAGAGCGCACAGGGGAGTTCTGTAGTTAGATTGAATTTGGTGCAGGGAGTTCAGCATAGGCAGTTTAGTGCACTTCAACTAGTGGAGTTTAGCAGCAGTTTTTCCAACGAGGGCAATTCAGTTAAAAAAAAAAAAAAGGAAAAGTCAGTTTGAATCAGTTAGCTTGGAGAGGAGTTGGAGAATGTGGTCCAGCATCACAGGCTCTTTCCAGCCTTGAGTTTTTTGATCTCTTGGCTCCCTTTCCGAGATGGTAGCTCAATAATCAAATGGCTTATGATTTCTCTTACATGGCATTCACCAAATCTTTCTTCTACTGAGACACTCTCAAATTCTTCCCTGTGCTGACCTCTGCACCCTGATTAAGGGTAATAAACTTAAAGAAGAAGGATTTATTTATGGTTTCAGTGATTTTAGTTCATGGTTTGCGAGGCTGAACATAATGGCTGATGGGTGTAGTGAAATAAAGTTGCCCGTCCACGGCTATCAGAAAGTTGAGAAAAAGAAATAGGCCAGAGGATCCATATTTCCTTTAAAGGCACACTCTCACTACTTTCTCCAAAAAGTCCCTCCACTTAAAATTTTCACCACCTTCTAACAGCCCCTCCAACTTTAGCACAGGAGGTCTGACAAACATTCAATTCCCAAACTATTACCATTACTCTAATTTCCCCAATAGTATAACAAATAACATCCCAAGGTCAAACAACTTAGAATATTTACTAATATTATACTTGTGACCACATACCTGACATAAACAGCTTAAGAGAGTTAACACTTAGACTCACAGTTTTAGAGGGCTAAGTGTGTGCTTGTTCCCTTATGCACGGGCAGTATGTCATGGCAGTAAGAGTGTGTGACAGAAAGAAACAGACACAACTTCAGTTTAGGGTTAACGAGAAGCAGAAAAGGAGACAAGAAGGAACCATAAAAATAAACTTCAAGGACCGTACCCCATGAGCCACTTTCCTTAGCTAAGTCTCACTTCCCAACCTAGGGTCTAGCATCTTTGAGACACTTATGGTTAGTGGTCATAAGCCTGAATTTAAAACAACTGAAAGAGTGTTTGTTGAGGTAAAGGAAATTCTGTGTCCTAGGACTGCAAATAACATCAAAATACACAATGGTGACACCTAAAAAAACCCCAAAAACAATGAACTAGACTCAGATTACAGAGCCCATGGGTTTGTAGTGGAACCATCATTCCCAGAGAGCTGTGGGAACAGGGAAATTTACAGGATGCTCATGGAGGTGAATGTGTACCCAGTCTAGTCATCTCTCAACAAGAGGTGAAGATGTTAATAGGGTTCACTTCATAGTTCAGTTCCGCTTTCTATGGTGATTCTCATTAATTGAAATGAAAGAGTCTTATTGACTACGTTTCAGTAATTGAAAATATACATATTCATGAACACACACAACAGTTTTTAACTTCAGCTGTAACTTTGTAAGACTTATTCTTCTTTTGATTTCATAAGAGGTTTCTTTACATAGAGTTCATTAAATTATCTCAAAGTTGTAGCCTAAAACATTTTTTTGCTGTAGCCGTACAGCAATAATTCTTCTGAATACTATTGATAAACTATCCTTAAAGTAGATTAGCTTCCATGAATATTTCACAAAGTTACAACACCAGAAAAATACAGTCCAGGATAAAAACAATCCATGCTATATCCTGGGTCTTGTTTGTGGTTTGGAGAAGCCTCACAAAGGCAGTGTGTAATGGTTTGTTTGCAGGCCTGAGAGGCTATTGGAAAATATGGACAGCTTAAGAGTAGAGGTCTAGTAAAATGAAGTTAGATTTTGAGAGACATGTACTTGAAGGAGACATTAGGACCTTTCCTATTTCCTTTCCTATGTTTTGCTTCCTGCTATGAGGTTAACAGTCTTATATTGCCCATATTTTCTCCCCTGCCCATGATGTACTGTGTCACCACAGGCTCAAGGCAACAGAGCTAAGACCACAGACTGAAACATCCAAAACAGTGGGCTTTTGATTGCTGTCTCTCCATCTTTCCTCTTTATAAGGCTGATGCTCTCAGCTAGTTTGCCACAGTAATGGGAAACTGACTAACATAAATTCCAACTATTTTTTTCTTTTCAAAACCACATGTTCTTCATATTTTGTCCCTTTGGCCTGAATTTATCAGGTCATCCAGAGTACATAGCGCTCATTTGTGCATTTTCTGGCCTAATCATCTTCTTGTTAAATCAATTAACATAAAATATTGGTTATCTAAAATCCAATTATATTTTAGTTATTCTAGCTAGAAATAAGCAGAATTATTTTGAACCCACACCTAATTAAAAGCAGAAGATGAATTTTTTATTTGTTCTGGTTATTATTTTTAACTGTCTCCAAGCTTAACTTTCTTTTCCTTGTTGCTTTATACAGTGATATTTCTTTTCAGATGCCCACTCCCACTTGTACTCAAACTAACATTTCCACTACACAGTTTTCTTATGTTTATACTTTGTATTTCATGTCATTCTCATCCCATCACTAAGATGAAACTTAGATTTTTTAGTGCTTAGCCATCCCTTCATTAGAAATCTTATAATATACAATGGTTTATTGACATGAACAATAACAAAAACATTTCTGTTTCAGATTCAAAGATTGATTTAAAGGGTTATAGCACCAAGACAGAACTGAGTGGTGATCATTCACAGCCATAGGGGAGGGGAGTAAGGGGGAAATGGGAGGGAGGGAGGAATGGGAGGATACAAGGGATGGGATAACCATTGAGATGTAATATGAATAAATTAATTATATATATGAAACAAAAGAAAACAACAGGGCTTAATAATTCTCACTTATAAGAATCTTATACTGTTAAGAATATAAAATAATGTGTCCACAGAACTATTCAAGAACATAGTGCTACATTTCAAATGATTGGACTCAAAACTATCCAAATACCAATTACAAGGACAATATCTTATATTAATAAGATATATCTTCAGAGAATGTGGTTGTAAATAGAGAAAGATAAAATGTTATATATAATATAAAACATTATACAGATATTTGTGGTTGTGCATACAAATGTACAAACAGAAAGAGAGAGAGGAAGTTATAGAGAAATCTAAGAAGAAGAGAATTTATTAATCAAGTCTCCAGAGAAACAAAACCAATAGGAGATGTATAACTACAAGAGGATATTTATTAGACTGACTTACAAGAGAGAGATAAGAGAGAAAAGAGAGAAAGAGAGAGAGAGAGAGAGAGAGAGAGAGAGAGAGAGAGAGAGAGAGAGAAAGAGAGAGAGAGAGAGAGAGAGAGAGAGAGAGAGAGAGAGAGAGAGAGAGAGAGAGAGAGGCAGGCAGGCAGACAGAGACAAAGACACACAGAGAGAGACAGACCTAGAGGAGACAGAGACAGAGAGAAGCAGTCAGGGAGACAGAGAGATAGAAAGATCAGGGAGAAAACAATTAGCAGTGTAAACAAGCTGCATTGGTTCCCATTGTCTGGAGGAAGCAATCTTAAGCTGAAGTCAGTGGGAAAGAAGAACAGCTACACTTTTCAGGATCATCAGACATGTGATGCTTTTCTCCAGCATTGAGGTGATTGGAAGTTACTAACCAAGAATACTGAGGAGGGATTTAGGAGCTCTATCACAATATCCTATGAGAAGGAAAATGTTCTGTTACTAAAATAATATTTAATTAACATTTCAACTTAAAAGAAAATATAGATTTGTAGAAAAAAAAACAATGTAGTATGCTATGCTTCTAAAACTCCATTCAGTTCCTGTATTGGTATGGCTATATTAATCACTGATTAACTAATGAACCCACTTTGAAATGTTTCTCTAATGAATTTCATGTTGCCTTTTTATGTCCCTAGTTTTGCTATGAAGTCCTTTTCCATTCCAGGGTCTTATGCAAAAAACACTGGTTTGTTTGTTTGTTTTTTTTTTTTTTTTGTCTATTTTGTTCATTCTGCAGAGTTCTCACAGACTTACATATTCTCCAAGAAGCTCTGTTTGATTTATGTTGCTCTGTTTGTTTTTATTTTTGTAGATGCATGTTAGTTTCCCAATTATCTCTTCTATGATTCTGAGCACTCCATATAGATGTCCACATTATAACATGTGTAGAGTTCTTCCTTTATTTCCTTTTACTTACTCTAGTGTTTGTGTCTGCTTCTTGGGTGGAATCCTTACCTCCTTATTGCTCATTCTTTACCACTTTCTAAAACATCCACTTTGGTCTACTTTCTACTTCTATGGTTTGTGGGAATTTTTTTTGTCACATTTACTTTCTAATTTGTTAATATTTTATTCAGTGGGGTTATTTTGTTAGATATACCCATAACTAGATAGTAAGAGAATTTAATGAGAAGTTTTATGAATAAAGTGTGAGAAAATATTTTAAAGAATGGCATAACAGGTAAATACTTATAGTTAAAGAAAATTTTAAATTTAAATAAAAAATCAAATAAGTTGGAAGTTATTTCTAAAACTTTCTATAAATTTGTATTAATGCCAAGTTAAATAATATAAATAATAAATAAGATAAAATACTAGTTATAAAAATTATTAAAATAAAACTCAAGACTAGAATTGTTAGCAATAATGTGTTTGTTAATATGCATATGCATGCATATAAACGTCATTAAGACCCTAGTGCCATGTTATCCTTTAATGTGCTTCCAACTTAACAGTTTAAAACAATAGAAATGAGATAAACTATAAATCAAATAAGTCAATACTCATTAAGTTTGAATTAGAAATACATTTTAAAGTATATGCTGTACATTATCTTTAAAAAATTATTTGTAACCAGCTTCCTGGTGCAACCCTTGCACACGCAAAAACATGGAAGATGGATGTCATGCCTGGTTCTGCCATCGTCCAGAAGATAGGAGAGTTGGTCTCCTCATGTATGTCATATTACGTGATGGCTTACTCTCCTAGACTTCTCAGATTTTCAGATTAGAAAAATCTAGAAGAAAATATTGACATCTTAGATATACCATCCTCTTTTTTCAATATTCTTATAAAATGTGCTTTAATTATTTTTATTTATGCTTTTAATTAACATATACAAAATATACATAATGAATATATATATTCATTATATATTATGATGTTATATTTATATATATATATTAGACAGTGGTTGAAGAGCAGGAACGAAGTAGAAGAGGAAACACAGATATATGGATTTGGACCATATTTACCCTCCATTATCCCCTCTTGCCCCACAATTTCTGTTCATCCTCTTCTACTTCAAAAAGCTCCCTTCCACTATAATGCCTTTTCTGCATTTCTTCAGGTTTTCTTTAATTCTTTTAGTGTCTCAATGAGCATAATTAAGGTTTGTTACAGAAGCATGGGTGTGAAGTTATACACAGAGTTATGGAATACTCATTAGTGTCCACACCATGAAAAACAAGACCAGGAGCCTACTCTGACGTAGGTCTCCAGCTTGTTACAGAGAGGCTCCGCCCACAGTTTCTCTTGTCTCTATAGGCTTTTTTTTCCCCATTACCACTCTCCCCAGATCTGCTCACCCCACTCATATCTCTCTGTGTTTCCTCTTCTACTTTGTTCCTTTTACTCAACCACTACTTCGGTCTATTCTATTTCCCCTTCCACGTGAGGTTAAAAACACCCCCCCTATAGATTTTTCCTTGTTACTTATCTTCTTAGGGTCTGTATATTGTATTATGCTTATTCTGTACTGTCTGGCTAAAATCCATTTATAAGTGAGAACATACTGTGTTCTTTCTCAGTCTGGGTTACCTCATTCAGGATGAGGTAACTAGAACCATGTCTAGTTCTATCCACTTGCTTACAAATTTCATGATTTTGTTGTTTCTCATAGATGAGTAGTATCCCATTTCCCTAATGGCTAGGGATGCTGAGCATTTATTTAAGTGATGAGTATATAGTGTACTTCCTCATCTCTCTGGATTAGTTTTGGTTGAAAGTCTATTTTATTAGATACTAGAATTGCAACTCCGGCTTGTTTCTTGGATCCATTTGTTTGGAAAACCTTCTTCTATTCCTTTATTCTGAGGTAATATATATCTTTATTGCTGAGGTGTGTTTCTTGTATCCCCAAAATGATGTGTCTTGTTTATATGCATCTGTTCTGTTAGCCTGTGTCCTTTTATTGGGGAGTTGAGGCCATTGATGTTGAGACAGATTAATGACCATTGATTGTTAATTCCTGCTATTTTGAAGTTGGTGGTGGTAAAGTATGTGTGTGGTATGAGTGTATTTCTCTTCTTTGGGTTTTGCTGATTCGGGATTATTTCATTCCTGTGTTTTCCTGGGTATAGTTAGCCTCCTTGGGTTGGAATTTTCCTTCTAGTATCTTCTATAGGGCTGGAGTTTGGGATAGTACTATTTATATTTGGTTTTGTCGTGAAATATCTCGTTTTTTTTCCCTCTATGGTGATTAAAAATTTTGTTGGGTATAGTAGTCAGGCTGACATCTCTGGTCTCTTAGTGTCTGGAAGATATCTTCCAAGGCCCTTCTGGCATTTAGTGTTTCTGGTGAAAAATCAGGTGCAGTTCTGATAGGTTTGCCCTTGTATGTGACTTGGCCTTTTTCTATTGCAATTTCTAATATTCTTTCTTTGTTTAGTGTTTTGATTATTATGTGGTTGGAGTGAGAATTTTCTTTTTGGTTTCAATGTATTTAATGTTCTTAAGGTTCTTGCATGTTTATAGGCACCTCTTTCTTTAGATTGGTGAAGAGTTCTTCTATGATTTTGTTGAAGATATGTTCTGGGCCTTAGGGCTGGGAGTCTTCTCCTTTTTCTATTCCTATTATTTGTAGGTTTGATCTTTTCATAAGGTCCCAGATTTCTTAGATGCTTTGTGTCAGAAACTTTTTAGATTTAACTTTTTTTCCCTTTTGGATGAAAGTATCAATTTCTTTTTTTAAATTTTATTTTATTAATTTATTCTTATTACACCTCAATGGTTATCCCATCCCTTGTATCCTCCCATTCTTCCCTCCGTCCCATTTTCCCCTTATTCCTCTCCCCTATGACTGTTCCTGAGGGGGATTACCTCCCCCTGTATATGCTCATAGGGTATCAAGTCACTTCTTGGTAACCTGCTGTCCTTCCTCTGAGTGCCACCAGGTCTCCCCCTCCAGGGGACAGAGCCAGCTATTCCACTCCTTGGAATATACCCAGAAGATGCTCCAGCACACAACAAGAAAATTTGCTCAGTCATGTTCATAGCAGCCTTATTCATAATAGCCAGAACATGGAAACAGCCTAAGTGTCCATCAGTAGAAGCTGAGTGGTACAATTTCTTTAGTTGTATCTTCTAGACCTGATAATCTTTCTTCCATCTCTTGGTGATGTTTGTGTCTGTAGTTCCTGTCTCTTTCCTAGATTTTCCATCTCTAGGATTGCCTCAGAGTGTGTGTTCTTTATTGGTTATATTTCCATTTTTCGGTCTTGAACATTTTTCTTCGCTTTTTTCTTCTGTTTGACTGCATTTTTCTATATATCTTTAAGGGATTTATTCAGTTCCTTCACCTATTTATTATATTTTCCTGTATTTTGTTGAGGGACTTATTTTTCTCCACTAAGGCCTTTATCATTTTTTATAACCTCAAATTTAAGATCATTTTCTTGCACTTTAGGTGTGATAATATCTTCACGGCTTACTGTGGTAGGATAGCTGGTTTCAGGTGGTGTCATATGGCCCTGGGTTTTGTTGCTTATATTCTTATGCTGACCTCTAGTCATCTGACCGTCTCTGGTGTTAGCAAGCTTCCTGATGGTCCCTGATGGTTGAGCAGTTTGGGTAACATAGTAAGAGAGCTGCTCTAAGCTGAATGTTGCTCGGGCCTCCCACATGCCTCCTTGGGATGGTGGACAATGGAGGTTGGCTCACACATACTGCTCATCTCTCTGATGGCTGTCTTCCAGGTGGGTTGGACAAGTCAGGAGTAGACAGCTAAGATGAATGTTGCTGGGCCTGACACAAGCCTCCTCAGGATGTTGGACTATAGGGCTTGGGTCCCGAGTATAGCTCACCTCTACTGGCTCTGCTGGCTCTCTGCTGGCTGTGTCCCAGTTGGGTCAGGCAGATCAGGCAGATCAGACAGATCACTATCTGGCATTGGCATTATGGAGTCAGCCATAAAGGGAATAGTAGCTTGCATTATGGATTCAGCCATGCAGCCTCTTGCTAGCCAAGTTGACACTGCTTTCCTGACAATTCATATCCACCTGGTCTTAGCTATATTGGACCAGGGATCCAGTATGCTATTATGTCCAAATGGTCTCAATAGGGGGGCCAGTAGAACCATGGTTTGGGGTTGAGATGCTGACCTGGGCATCCTGGCACTGCCATCAGGGAAGAGGGAGGAATCTGAGGTGTGGTTGTTTGAGTGAAGTGCCCCTGGATCTGGGGACCTGTGCTTCCATAGGCAAAAAGCACCAGGTGCAGCAAGTCCAGCAGCTTGTGATATTCCTGGACTCAGGAGACAGCTGGGGGCAGCCTGGGACTTTGTGTCCCCTCCTGTCCACGAAATACCAATGCAGGTGTTTTGAAGTCAGCCACTGGCTACTCACTATAACTGTGGTCTCTGATCTTCTGCCACTCAGATATGGTATGCCCTGGTTGCCACCCTCTTGGAAGTCCTCATTTCTTAAAATATTATTGGCAAGAAGGCACAGTGAGAATGATATTCTAAGTTTCCAAAAGTTATACTTTAGAAATAATTAACATATTTATTTATTCATGTTGACTCCATACATATTTGGAGAATTTTTTCCTTTATTCTTTTAGGCACTACTTTGAAATAATGTGAGTTTGTATACTTTCTTATCATATAAGCCTACCTAAGCCAGAAGTTCTTAATTTCACCTAACACACACACACACACACACACACACACACGGGGGCAGAGAATATAAACTTTATGCATACTTTTAAATTATACCCATGTTTCAAATAAAAATTCTTCTATACAGTCATGCTTAAAATACAAATCAACTCACAAGCACTTTCTTTTCTAGAACCATGGGTGTTACCAGTAGAAAACAGAATTTTACAATCAATTTAAATGTTTGAGTAAAATTCTCCCCTGTTATTTTTGAGGGGACTGGCTTCAGGACCCTCCTGCAAATATTACAATATGCATATGCTGGAGCCATCATATAAAACAACTTGGTGTCTGAATAAATGCAGCATATATCATCTAGTACATGGTACATCATTTCTATATCACTTTGATATATAACACAATGAAAATGCCTTTCAAACAGTTATTATGCTACTAATAACAAGGGAATTAATAACAAAGAAAAACAATTTGTCACTATTAAATACAGAGTTTGGGGTTTTTGTTTTGTTTTGCTTTTTGTTTGTTTATTTGTTTGTTTTTTTCAGCCACATGTCTTAAATATGTGGATGCAAGTTCCCACATATGGAAGGTTGGCTATTTACTGTTAATGATACTGTCCATTTCTGAGATTACAATATCCCAATGTGTCAATGAACATACTAAATTTTACCAGAATGTCCATAAGTTCTTCAAACACACATTTTTCTTATTTTTGTAAGGTTTGCTATCCTTTTTTGCCAAGCATAATCATAAGGGTTATATATTATTGCAATACCATTTTTTAAATATTTCCCTCCTTTACAAACATCTAAATTATTTTCTGCATTTTTCTATTATAAGCAAGCTTTGAACCACATTGACAGTCATGGGCTTTTATGTGAATTGGGAGCTAATTCTTCAGGATGACTTGCCAGAAGTGGAGTTACGGATCAAAGAGTTTTACGGTTTTTTTATAATATTGCCAGGATGATTTCCAAAAGTGTTGGACCTAGTAATATGCCCTACAGCAATGCGTGTTCAGCACACTCTGCATCAGCTTGACTCTGCTGATTCCTAAACCCAAGGGAGCCTGATGTGTATCTCTGCTGGGCTTTCACAGGGACATTGCCTTTGATATTGCATTGTGTGTTGACTAAGAGTTGAGAGAAAAGGGTGAGCTTCAGCTATGTTTTCTTCTGGGGCTGTTTACTGTTTTTCCTGGTTTATTTTTGTGCCATCACTTTGCCCAGAGACAGTTTCATTCATTAATGCCCACATTCGAATGCATTAAGTCATTCAATTTTCCTGCTTTTTAATCTTCTTGATCCTTTTGATTTGTGAGCTGCTTTAAAACAAAAGGAAACTGTAGCTGGCACACAGAATACAACCTGGTTCTAGGTGAAGTTGCCTTTTGTTAGATTAGGTCATTACAGGCTTCATGGCTCATTATTTGCTCTTCATGGTTTCCCAAACACCTGTATTGGTATATCTGTTCTGACTATCAATTTGTATTATATGCCACTACAATGATCATTATAAATGATTTAAAAGTAAAAACAATAGGATTTTTCCACGTAAGAACATAAAATTCAAAGAAAGTCTATTTAATTTATGACTCACTCTGATACTGCTCTCTAAGAAAACATAATGAAAACCAAAGGACACAAAATTGTCAAGCCGACCATCTTTGTGATATATTCACAACGTCATTTATTTTTCAAGTTTATTAAAGACAGCTTTTAATTAGCAAAGAGTAGATTCTTTCAAATTAATCTTCTCTTTTTTGTTTATTTTCAGCAAGCCAGAAAGATTTACAGACTCTTTTCTTCTAGAAAATGTTATGAAAATATCCAATTTATGTCCATGGCATGGATTTTGCCAGCTGATAAACATTCTGGTACAGACTCTCAGAGGAGATAAAAAAATGAGTCCAATACCAGAGGCTTAGCTTCTGGCTTTTGCATCACTTCACATCTCTTGGCTGTTCCTTTCTCTCCTTCTAGACACTCCTAGAAAGAAACGCTCCAGATACCAGAATGCTTCAAGATTCCTGGTTCCGGCTGCTGTGGTTTTGGTCACTTTGGTTGAATTTCTACATTTCTTCTTAATAGGTCTTCTCGAATCCTGACAAAAAAGTGTGGAGTTGTCCCAAGAAACTGAGTCTAGTTCTTCTGTCCCTATTAACCTTCTTTGTCTACTAATCTAGGGAAGGTGGGCTAGAAGGGAATTAGTCATTGAAGAACCCCAAATAAAGTAGGTTCTTAAATTTTTAAGGCCTACAGCTAGCCTTTTTAAAAAATAGTTTGCAATTATAGTGAGGTCATTACTGGCTCCTGCTCTTTGCCCTGCCTCTCTGTTTCACCTCCTCAGTGAGATTCTTCCATTCCCCTTGAGCCCTCCTTGTTACTTAGTTTCTCTGTATATGGGGATTGTAGCATGGTTATCCCTTATAGCTAATGTAAACTTATAAGTGAGTTCATACCATGTTTATCTTTCTAGGTATGGGTTACCTCCCTCATGATGATCTATTCCAGTTCCATCCATTTGTCTGCCATTTCATAATGGCATTGCTTTTAACAGCTAATACTCCATTAAACATTCTACATTTTCTTTATCCAGTCTTTGCTCAAGGGACATCTAAGCTGTTTCCACTTTCTGGCTATTACATATAAAGCTGTTGTGAACATAGTTGAGCAAAAGTGTCCTTGTGGTACAGTTGAGCATCTTTTGGGTATATGTCCAGGAGTTGTATAGCTGGGTCTTGAGATAGAACTATTACAGTTTTCTGAGAAACTGACAAATTTATTTCCAAAGTGGAAATTCCACTTTGTGATTTCCAACTCTTTACTCAATGACCACTGTGTCAAGGAAGAAATAAACAAAGAAATTAAAGGATTTCTAGAATTAAATAAAAATGAATGCACAACATACACAAATTTGTTGGACACAATGAAAGCATATACCCCCAAAACCCCATCACTATACCACAAGGACATTGGATCTTATGATAGGTTGATTACCAATTTTCTGAGAAACATATGTTAGAGTTGTGCAGCTTTGTCTTCTTATGGGACTTCTTACAGTAAGAACAGGAGCTGTCTTTGACCCTGATGCCTGCCTTTGGGACCCTTCTCTTTCTGTGTTGCCTCATCTAGCCTTAATAGTAAAGCAGCAGTCTTACTGCAAATTGATATGCTAAGGCTGTTTCATATCCTTGGAAGCCTAATCTTTTCTAAAAGGAAATGGAGGAGTAGATGGGAGTGGGTCAGAGGTAAGGACTATGAAGAGAGGAGGGACGGGAAACTGAAATTAGGACAATAAATGAATAAATAAAATAGAAGGTCCTAATCAATGTTGGGGATAAGAGATTATGTTTTCAGAGTGACCTATTGTTTCAGGCTTTCCTAGTTTTAAGTATTTTTCTTGGTTGAAAGTTACATTTTTTCTTATTTTATGAGGAATAAAAGCCATAGTCCTCATCTGTTTTTATAGTGAATAAAACTATAATACCCATGAAATAAACATTTCCAGTTAAGTTGACCTTCTTTCTGTCCTTGAAGAAAATATAAAGCCTTTGACCTTAAACTGTGTTTATGTACTTTTTCCTAGTTTTTATGCACACTCAATTCCTGCTCATACAGATCCTCTCTTCTGACATTTCTTCCAATAGTTACCCCCCTTTCACATAGCAAGTACTACATAAGTCTTAACTCTGTCTTAAGAAACTTACCAAAAAGAATGATTTCTTATTTTTCTACTGAACTTTCAGTATATAGCACAGTGTGTGACACATCACCTGGAAGATCAACTAATGATCTAATGAACTCAAAACATACCTTTGTATCATTAGATTTCTTCACACCCCAATAAAGCAAGTGTTATTTAATCTTTCTATTCAAAAGGAGGATGCTGTGGTACTGTCTGGTCATCAGATTCAATAGATTTGTATACTAATCCCCAAGATAGAGATATTGGCTAATTGAAAGGAGCTGTCCTATAGGCTAAGGACTCAGGAGACTACACGAATTGCTGTTTATTTCACCAAACCTCAGAAGGATGATGGGTAGAAAATTGCTCTCATTCAGAAGGCTTCTGTGATCTGCAAGATTTACTAACTTATCTTAGGAGTCTGAAGGAGAAAATTCCTACAAACAATAACATATTGATAATGAAATATTGATCAGGGTCCACATTGCAGGGCAACTTTATCAATTTCCTTGTGGAGGCTCGAGCCAAACTCAAAGCCCAGACTGGCATTCTCAGCCCCAGCCTTCTCTTTTATAGAACTTGACTGTGACATTTATTCATCACTTTCAGCAAAAAGACTATTTCTACTTTTCCTGTGTCTCTTTATCTTTATCTCATCCTCTTTTCTTATATATAAATAATTTTCAATCTTTTGATTCATGGTGCTTTTGTAGTATAGTGCACACACACATGAGAGAGAGAGAGAGAGAGAGAGAGAGAGAGAGAGAGAGAGAGAGAGAGAGAGAGAAAGAATGATAAAATGAGACAAACCCTGATATCAATCAGTCAAACAGGCCCAGCAGCAGCAGTATAGGTCAGGGATGACTTGGCCAGACATCATTTCAGCCATTACTCTTACATCAAAGACATCCTCCTCCTCCACTGCCCCTCTTTTGCCATGGCCATCTGAGTCCTGACAGATAGGGGACACACACAGTGTCAGGGATATGGCACTGGCTTTTGGACACAGCACTCATCAGGGAGCTTGGGTGCTGCACATCCATTTTTCTCATTCACAGAACAGATAAGCATCTTAAGTAGATGCTATCACCAACACACATGCATCTCTACCTCCTCTTCTAGAGGCTTACACAAATTGTTTATTTAAGACAAGTGAGATGGGTATCCCTCAGAGTCCAAGACAAATTGGAATCATAGTTTCATTTGCTGTACAGAAGTTTAACTTAATTTCAAGTGGTCACATTTGTCAATTGTTGCTTTTAATGCCTATTTTTATCAATGTTCCTTTGGGAAGCTCCCTTCCTGTGCCTATGAGATCAAGTGTATTCCCTACATTCTGCTGTATCAGAGCCAGGGTATAAGGTTGCATGTTGCGTCCTTGATCCTTTGAGAGCTAAGTATTATGCAGAGTCAGAGATAAGACCCTACTTTCATTTTTCTACATGTCATTATTCAGATTGACCAACACCATTTATTGATGATGCTGTCTCCCCCCACCCCCTGCTTTTTTTTTTTTTTTTTGTCAAAAATCAGGTGTTGTTGGTATGTCCTATGTCCTAGTCCGCAATTGTAGTGCACCGATCAAGATATTTGTGGTTTTCGGGTTTTTTTTCTTTTTCTTTTTCTTTTTCTTTTCCAGTGTCTTTCTGTTTCAATTGTTAAGCTTGTTTTGTGGTTTATTTATTTTGCAATTATTTTTAAATTCACCTGAAGAGCTGTGTTGGTATCATTATGGGAATTGCATTCTTTGGTTCCTATTTATATTCCCCTGACTTCCACCATTTATCTTCTTGATCTAGCTAAGACTTGAAATTCTATATTGAAAAGAGATGAATAAAATGGACATCCATATCTTATGCCCAACTTTAGTCAGCATGCTTTCTGTACATTTAGAATGCTGTTGGCTGTGGGCATGTTGTTATTTGCCTTGATTATTTTGAAATATGCTCCTTGTATCCATTATATTGTTAAGACTTTTATTAAGAAGGGGTATTAGAATTTTTCATAGTCTAATCTACTAAGATCACCATGGTGTTTCTGTTCTTTAGACTATTTATGTAGTGGATTATGTTTACTAGTTTGTATATGTTGAATCTGTATCTCTAAGATGAAGCCAACTTGCTCATGGTGTATTGATGTGTTCTTGAATTTGATTTACAAATATTTTACTGAGAAGTTTTGCATTAATATGAGATCTCAGCCTATAATTTGCTTCTGTGGGGTCTTTGTCTGATTTTGGTACCAGGATAATACTGGCTTCCTAAAAGAATTTTGGAATGTTTCTTAAGTTTCTTTTTTACAAAACAAATTGAGAAGCATTAAGATTATTTCCCCTCTTCAGGTTACCAAGAAGAGACTTGATACCCTATGAGCATATAAGGGGGAGGTAATCCCCCTCAGGAACAGTTGTAGGGGAGAGGAATAAGGGGAAAATGGGAGGGAGGGAAGAATGGGAGGATACAAGGAATGGGATAACCATTGAGATGTAACAAGAATAAATTAATAAAAAAAAAGAGATTATTTCCCCTATAGAACTGTGTACTCTCTCCATGTTTTGGGCTTATTTCAGTTGGAAGACTTTAAATTTTTGAATCTATCTCACTGAATGTTGTAATGGTTATGTAAAATAAATATTTCATTTTTATCTAATTCTGGTAGGTTATATCTGTGGAGACAATCTTAGTTTGTTTTCTAATGCTGTGGTAAAACATATAACAAAAAGCAAGTAAGGGAGGAAAGGGCTTATTTCAGCTTAGAAGTCTCAAGTCACACTGCATCATTGAGGGAACTCATAGCTGGAAAAAGGCAGGGACCTAGAAGCCAGAATGGAAGCAGAAGACATAAAGAGATGCTGCTTTCTGGCTTGCTCTCTATGGCTTACCCAGCCTTCTTTCTCATATATGTCAGTACCACCGACAAACGGGTCCTACCACCTGTGGGAACTGTCCTTCATATCAATCATCAATCAAGAAAATGCCCTATAGTCTTAGCCAATGGCCAGTCTAGAGGGTCTATAGCCTATTATTGATTAAGATTCTCTCTTTCCAAATGACTAGCTTGTTCCTAATTGACAAAACACTATCCAGAACATACATATTCATCTTTATTTTTCAGTTTTTTTCTTGGTGAAATAGAGATTTTTAAAGTATGACCTGATGATTTCCATAGTACCTATTATAGTGTATCCATTGTCATCTATACTTTAATCAATTTGTATAGTGTCTCTCTTCCTTTCTCTCAGTTAATTTGTCTAAAGATTTGTTAATCTTAAAGAACCAATTATTAGTTACATTGATTTTTCTTATTGCTTTTCCCTATTTCTGTTTTCATAATTTCAGTCTTGAGTTTGATTATTTATTACTGTCTAGCCTTTTGGGGTGTTGTTGTTTTTATTTCTCTGAAGGTTTGGCCTTTATCATTAAGTAATTACTATGAAATTTCTTTGGATTTTGTTGGAGTGCTATAAACTCTCTGTTCGTAATGCCTTCATTGTGTCCCTCAGATTTTCAATTCCACACATAGATGAGGATGAATAAACAGTTTCTTTATCCATTCTTTGACTGAGGAACACTTAGGCTGTTTCCAGGTTCTGGCTATTATGAATAAGGCCGCTATGAACATGGTTGAGCATATGTCCTTGTTGTGTGGTAGATCATTTTCTGGGTATATGCGGAGGACTGGAATAGCTGAGTCTTGAGGAAGCCCTATTCCCAGTTTTCTGAGATAGTGTGAGATAGATTTCCAAAGTGGTTGTAGAATGGATAAAGAAACTGTGGTACATTTACACTATGGAATACTACTCAACTATAAAAAAAACAAGGAAATACCAAAATTTTTGGACAAATGAATGGAACTAGAAATGATCATAATGAGTGAGTTAACGAGAAGCAGAAAGACTCACATGGTATGTACTCACTTATAATTAGCCCAAGAGGCATGTCCCATGAAAGTCTTCACTTACCAGGAGATTGGGATAGATGTGAGGACATCCTATTGGAACTCCAGGTGAGAGACATATGGGAGAGTGGGGAAATAGAAGGATCCAGAGAGTCCTAGAAACCTACAAGAAGAACATCATCATGGGCAGATTTGGGCCTAGGGGTTCTGCTCAAACTATTGCACTAACCAAAGACAAGGCATGCAGTAAACATCGGACTCCTACTCAGATCTAGCCAATGAACAGGACATTCTCCACAGCTGAGTGGAGAGTGGGGACTGACTCTGACATGAACTCTGGTGCCCCATATTTGACCACTTCCCCTTGATGGAGAGGCCTGGTGGCACTCAGAGAAGGAATAAGCAGACTACCAAGATGAGACTGGAGAGGCTGTGACCATATAATGGGGGAGGAGGTCCCCCTCAGTCACATACATAGGGGAGAGGAATAGGGTGAAGGTGGAAAGGAGGGAGGAATGGGAGGATACAAGGGATGGGATAACAACTGAGATTTAATCTGAATAAATTAATTAAATAAAAAAGTTAGTTAACCTTGTTTTAAAGAGAAAAAACATTTTTGTGGGGATAGAAACAAAAGCACTGGGTATCACAGTGGTCATATAACAGAGATCTAGTTTAGAGGACTGAAAATTATAGGAGTCCTAAATCATATTTACTCTTCATCATGTACAACCCAGTGAATTTTGAGAGAATGGGATATTGGACGTTTCATACTTCTTCTAAATGGGAAAATGAAAAGACACAGAGAATGAAATAATCACAAGATTATGTCTGTGTAGATGAAGAACATATTATAATGCTCTGTCTAGCTACATAGAACATTCAGTGTTTTATTTACTCCTAAGATAGTTGCTGAGATTTAATGTTAAGAGGATGGAAAGTTGAAAACTTAAAGTGTTCGAAGGTCAGAAGCTTGTGATGAAGATAAGTGCTTGCCTGTGTACATGAGGTCCAGGATCTGAGCTCTAGCACTAAATAACTAAGTAAATAAATAAATTCTAAAGGACAAAACTTAAATCTAAGGTCTTCAATTTCAAGGATATATGAAGCGTCCAGGTTCTTAGTAGTGTGTGTAGAGAGCAAAGGCTGCAGAATATGGATGAACTCAAATAAGGTTGTACATCACTTAGTCTCCTCTTTGCCCTGACTGAAAGAAATTCAAGTTTAGAGTGAGATAAGCATTTCTTCTCCTTCTTTGCCAAAGACAGAAAAAGGAAGATCCTCTTTTGTCAAAAAAAAAATCATTGTTTAGATAGTCTAAATTTATTTTATAGTGATACTCAGCAGTCAGTAGGGATATATCTGCACGGCAGCAAAAATATTTGCAGTCAATAATGATAATTTAAAAGATATACAGGTAGGTAGTTGAATAAGCAGAGAAGGATAATAATTAATAAAATTTTCAAGTAAGTTAAGAAATAATCAACAAAACTGGGTAGAAATGGAAACTGATAATAGTTAAAACTTTATGAAAAGACTGAATGTACCATATAAAGCAAAAACATAATATTTTAAATTAATTTCTTGGATGCTTTACCAGTTACCATTATTGCATGGAGACTTACCTCTGAAACTCAGTATTTCAGAACAACTAATACCTTTTTAACAGTTATACAGGTAATCTGACTCTGTATTGACTGCTCTGCCCCAAGATGGGGTAAAGATTCAGGAAAGGTGTGCAAGTGTTCAAGCACTTCAGAGACCTAGCCTTAGGACTAGAATTGTTTCTTTGATGACTTTTGCTTATCCCAAGTGAGTCACATGACTGCTCAGATGGATCTATAAGGAAGCAGACTGTGTTCTGCAAACAGAAACTATACAGACAAAAATAAGGATGGAGGAAGAAACAGTTATTAGGGCCATGGTGGCCTTCTGTCAACCACAGTATAGTGTACATCTTTCTGGACATAATGAAAGATAATCTCAGTGGCTGTGAAAAAGTCAGGAGCCTAGGTGGCTTATCTCTACCACACAACTGCTATGGCAAGTCTCCTGGAATGCTAAGAAAGAGGGAGCAGAAATATGGCAAGTACCAGAAGATTGGGAATTCTGCTGTGAGGTTGTGCTTCTCAGAAATGACAGGGAAACTACACTCATGATACTTTAATAATATAGCTGCCTAGGCAATACTTGAACAATGATAACACTAATAGACATGTTACTGTAGAAGGGAGGAAGCCACACCAGGTTCCACTTCTAGACACAAACTGTAGGCAACTAAGAACTGCTGAAAGTGAGGCAATTAACCTTTCCCAGGAATGAGCCCCTTTATTGGTTATACAAAACCAAATGTTCAGCCCTGAACTTATACACATGCAAGCAACATTCACTGGACCCAGCAGGTTCTAATTGTATGTTTATGTATATATATATATACATATATATATATTCAATTACAATATATATATAATCAGTTAATATATATTGTATATATAATTATATATATATACAATTAAAGAAGTAAAGGCCATAAATTTGTGAAAGAGTTGTGATTGGGTAGAAAGGGTTTGGGGTAACAAAAGGCAGGGATATAATATAGTTATCTTTCAACTAAAAATAATAAAAGAGTACAATAGAAAATAATTTTAAAATGAAAAAATAATCTGGAACACAATAAAAGAAGTATGTGAGGCACACTGAAAATGCTGGCTGTGTATATTGCAAAGTCCTAGAAGGGAGGAAAGGCAACAATGAAAACAATGAACCAAGTTATGATTCCAAGAGACTATTACCAGTGATTTTTATAAATTATGAAATTTATAAACATGCATACTCAGGAAGATGAACAAACACAAAAGAGAGTATTAACAAATAGTATCATGACAAGTTACATTTATTATTATATTGTTGAATGTTAGAGACAAAGATAAACTGCCTTTGTGTGTCTTGACACTAAACTACCAGAAATATTTGAACATCATTTACCATAACACCAAAATTTAAATTTTCAGTAGTAAATCCAAGAGAATATGGCCAAGTTAAAATTTAAAGTAAATTGAGAGAAAGAAATATGCCAAAGCTTTAAGGTTGTTAAGAGTTTAGTTTTTTTCAAAATGAATCTGTATATTTAATTGCTATCAAATTTTAACAATATGTGTGCATGCAGTGAAAATGATAATTTAGAAAAGAATATGTAAAAGTGAACAAACTAGAAGAAATCAAATATCTTAATTTTCTTAAAGGCTCATACTATCAAATTGAATAATACAATTATTCAGCAGCAGTGATATTTCATTACAAGAAGTAAAGCACACAAAAACACACTCATCCATATCCAGTCACGTGCTCTACAACCAATAACCCTGTACATGTTCAAACAAAACACAATATTTTTCTACAAATAATTTACAATGTTTACATATCCATATGAGAAAAATAATGGAACCTGATGACTCTTATACAATATGTATATTTGGCAATAAACTTTTCAGCGTAAGTTATAGAACTAAATATTAAACAACTCATATGAGACACTCTTTGTATCTTGGTTAGATAATTATTAAGCATAACAGAAGAAGCATTAACCTTAAATAATTGATTAACTTCATTGAAAAGTTATTTAGAGCTTCTAATTATCCAAAGGCATCATTAAAATGTGATAATGCAAGCCATGAACTAGGAGAAGATATTTTTAGTGTGTATATACTACAAGACACTTGAGCCATAATAAAGAACTCCTGCAAATCAAAATAAAAGACAAAACATTCAACCAAATATATGACAAATACCAAAAAATTGGTGCCCACATGGTAAATAACCAAATAAGATCAAACCAGCAATTTTAAAGGAAATAGTAATCAAATAAATATACAATGAAATAATCACTACACACATTGGCAAAAATATAGAGCAACTGAAATGTCATGCAGGGTGCTTGGTTAATACATAGGAAAGCTAAAATAACTATTAAAATCAAACAAATGCTTTATCTGTACCTCATTAACTTGTATGTATGCTTGTCAGAAGACATGTTGAAGAATGTTTATTATTCCAAGCCAGAAACAACCCAAATGCCTATCAATGGGAAGATGTAGAAGTAAGCTGTATTTAAGTCATGCAGTGGAATCTTACCAACTCGGCAACTGAAAGAAACTGCTGATAGACAGGATCACAAGGATGAATCACATTAACAGTGAGAGAGAGAGAGAGAGAGAGAGAGAGAGAGAGAGAGAGAGAGACAACAGAGCACATGACATTCCAAACACGTGATATTTGAAATCAGGAAGACACAAATCAGTAGATATACCAATCTAAACATTGGTTACCACCCAACAGAAATTCTTCATTGACTATGGCACAGCCCAGGAAACATTCTGATGTTTTACCTGAATTGGAGCTGGGTGGTTATACTGCACATAAGCATTCCTCTATCATTTATTCCTGTAGCCATTTGCTTAACTCTATGAACGAACTTTAGTATCAACTAAATGAATTAGCAGTAGCATTTACAATTTTTATTTGCTTAACTTATTCACATTACACCCCAGGTATTATACCTATGCTCTTATCTTCCCATTCCCACCCTTCCTCCCACTCCTGCTCCATTCCTCTCCCCCAGATCACCAACAGGGGGAAATCTCTTCCCTCACCTTCTGGCCACAGTCAATCAGATCTCATCAGGACAGCCTGCACCCCCATTCTCTATGTGCCGCAAGGCTGCACTGCCAAGGGTCAGTGATCAAGTCATGTTCAAATAGCCTATGATAAAAATTGTGTTTTTTTTGTTGTTTGTATAATGTCCCGGAGCAACCAGTCAGATTAGGTAGTGGCATCATCAGCCAGCACCTTTCTTTGGAAATGCATACTTCAGAGAAGCATACACCACACCAAATGGTCCTGCACCTATAATTAACACCAGCACTTGGAAGACAGAGGTAAGTGGATCAGGAGTTTGAGGCCAGGCCTTGTTATAGGGTTTTGTTGTGGATATCTTAGGATGGATGAATGAATCTCTAGCTCAGTAAAACAAAAAATTTATATGATGAAAACAAAAGAAGTAAATCGTGTATTATCAGGACAGATATTAATCAAATACAATCAAAGATCAAGAAGTCAATTCCAACTTGTTCAAGATACTATATCTGTGATTTTTCAGTGTGTTCCAAAACACCATTGCTTGGTGATGCTGTTGAAACCCAATTTTAATATTTCAATGCAAGACCTGAGTCCTAAGCAAACCAAGAAAGAGCTATCCATGGGATCTATGGGATTAGCACTGATTTGAGAATAAAGAGCTCTATACTTTAAAATTCACTCTGATGCTCAACCCAAGTGCTTGGTTTTTACCTATTTATATATTCTTCTATCCTAGGCTGCTCTGCTACGAAACATAAAAATATTTATTTTATTTTTTCCAAAAGAAAATCAAATTATTTTTATATAAAATATTAAAGTAAGAAGACCCTATCTGTGCAAAGTTACGATTATTACCTGAGGATTGGTGTTCAGTCTGTCTGTCCTTCAGGCTTCGCTGAGGCACAAATGACTCAGGAGCTAATGCTGTTCACTGGTGTTCCATGATGAAAGTGAAATCTAAAAGCTTACCCACGTGAGGCTCTCCTATCTCTTTGAATCTTAGCAATTCTGTTTCAGCCTCTATACTAGAAAGAGGAAATATTATTCCTTTTCATGTCCATGAAGTTCCTTTTTTGCAGTGTGCAGCTACATCCAGCTTCACAAGAGAAGCAATACAGAAAGAACTTTGTCATGGAGGAAGTAACTGTCAGTGAGGACCCTTCCTTCCCTATCCTTTCACTTTTCTGTATGTTCTTTTCCAAGATGTTAATGTGGCACCTTTAGTTTTTCTCACGGATGCTCAATAAAAGCTCCATTCATTGGTGTAGTTTTCTTTTCAAGGAGTTAATTTCTCTCTACCAGGAAGTACTGAGCAACAGTATGACCAACTCCACATAAAAAGGACAGTTAAAACAATTTTAGAAGCAGAAACTTTATGTATTTATATGTAGTTTTAACTAATCAATGCATTTCTTTGTGTAACATTCAGTGTTTTTACACTGTGAATTATAAACTCATATAGAACACCTCAGGTAATAAAGTGAATATATATCAAAGACGGTCATATACTTCATAGCAACATTTTGAATAAAGTCAGTGTGTGTGTGTGTGTGTGTGTGTGTGTGTGTGTGTGTGTGTGATGTGAATCCTGAAAGATTATAATAGAGCTAAAAATTTGTATTACCCATTAATGTTGGAAACATCTATTACTCATATTGTTGTGATGATGATGCTAGTGTAAAGGAAAAAGGATATAGTATATACAATTGTGTACATATAAAAACATGTTTACTATTAAATACTATGCTGAACTATACCAGAAAGAACATATAAAAGCTATGTTTCTCTTGTTTCTTCATCTTATCAACTGGCCATGTCAAATATTCAAGCTTTGCCATATGAGTTTATGTAACTACAGTGCATGTTATGAAGTTGTATTCCTTAGTACATAACCCCACAATTAATTTCAAGTTTGGCATATTATACTAGATATGAAATCTATAATATTGTATACATCTGAAAATGATATTTGTAGCAGTATAAATTGACTTATGGTAAATTGTATAGCTTAGCTGTTGTAGATTTTCCAGAATAATTACGTATTAAAGAACATATTGGATTTTCTCACTAATGGTTTTATGAGAATATAAAGTATAATACTTTCATAAGGACACAGGATTTTCAAATAGATTCTTCAAATTTAAGAACTGTATGGTTTTGGTGTTGGTGGGAGGAGAATTCCTGAATGCTGCATGGTCATTAAATCTACCAAGAGTTCCAATGGAAACATGGCTGAATGTGAACTCCAAAACCACCTTCTATCTCTATGATTCGCCCTCAGTCTTGTAATTGCCTCCATTTAGAGTAATCCAGAAACACAATGAATGCCCTACTCAACTGTCAATTTTGTAAAATGATTCTTAAAATCAATGAACTATCGTTGATCCTTAGAACCCAGTGAACAGAAAGTGACTCAAGAAGTTGGAATTTCTAAACCTTCCCCTTTCCTTTGCCCTAATGTGAAAGAACAGAAGCAACACAGGCTCTTTACAGATAGGAGAATGAGCAGAAATAGATAGGATTACGCAGATGATTGGCTCTGCAGTAAGAACATGGATAAACTATTCAACCAGTGTACCTGCAGCACATGCAAAATAAGGAACACATGTGAGCATATTGCTGTTTCAAACCAAAAATCAAAGAGCAGTCAGGGCTAATGCTCCCAAACTGTAGAGACATTAAAGGCAAAGTCTGCAAACACTGAGAACTCTGGAAGAATTGGTCCCATGTGAATGACAAAAGAAATGAGCAACAAGGGAACAAACGGTAGGTACCAAGGTTTGTGACATAGCAGTGTTTCCATATTCTTCATGTCAGAATGTTCCTTTCTTTAAGAGGAAAAAAAATCTGAGGTCAATGCGTTTAAACAATTTGCCAAAATAAATAAATATGTTAGTGATTATACTAGAATTTTAATTAAAATCTGCTTACTGCAAAACTTATAAATTCTCATTAATATCTTCTCATTCCCCTTTGGATATTCAATCATCTCTTTCAGGCAATGAAGTCAGCATGGAAACCTAGGGACCATCATATGATCTGACAAAGAAGTCAAAGAGAAATGAGAAATTCATGCTCAACCGTAGTAAATCCTATAAGGAAACAAGCAGTATATTGAACTAAGTAAAAGATGCTGTGAACGGACTTTTTTAGATAGAAGGATCTGACATGCCTTCACAGAGATGGGAAGATCAACACTGAAAATGGATGGGTAGAAATGAAGCAACCAGGCAATGGCCAAGGGCAGGCACAGCACAGCTGGTCTCAACAAACAAGCAGGTCAAGGCCAACAGGTCAACATCCTATAGTGTTTGTGGCTTCTTTCCCTTTGAGAATTGGAATAAAAGCATGGCAGGGGCTTCTGTGTGTGAAAAGTAGACGTTTATTCATGAAATCCAGATTTTACATTTTTGACTCAACAGAGGAAGATATGGTAAATCGCATCATATTACTGTTGAATCAACTATGTGGTCATCTAATGGATGCTTTCCACCCATCCAAACCTGGGCAGTATGTGTGCTGATATAAGAAATAAATATCCATATTTACTCATTTTTTTAAAATTGTTTAGTTTTGGATCACTTAAAAATTGCCCTATTATTGGCTCGCATTTAACCATATACTAATAACCTTTAACTGCTCAGCTGGCTTATTTTCAAACTATGTTTTAACAAGCAACTTGAGGGCCGATAACTGAAAGAATAGTTTGGAAATGTTTAAATGGCCTCACTGAGTCTCTGCTTCCACCTCCAATCCTTAAATCCTTGTCTACAACATTTAGCACCTCAAGTTATATGAGACTTATGATGAGGGAGTTGCCCCAAATTTGCTTTCATTTGGACCTTCTCAGTGAGGGGTCTTGTGATGGTTAGGCACGCAGTTTTCCAATGAGCTACATACTCAGACCCTAAATTAAGAAAAATAGGTGGGTAAATTTTCTACCGATATTTATTGTTTTTTTAGGGTTGCCATCAACACCTCCAGTCTCTATTCCCCATCTCCACCTACAGGAAGGGCAGTAGGAAGTTGAGCCGATGAAATGACGAGATCTTGGAATGGGCAGACTTCAGTAAAGTTAATGCCAATAGGTTTAAGGTGGCTGCTGTATGAACAGAGGGATCTTTAACATGAGGAAGAAGAAAAATTAGCAAGAAGTTATTGGCATTGTTGGAGAATAGGAATAGATTGGGTTCCGCTAGAACCATAGCTGATTATGCACCTGAGACAGGAGATTCCAAATGTTAAGACTTAGTAGGATGCACCTGGGCAGTGATAAGATAGGCTGTGGGGGCAGGAATAAATACTAAGGAAGACAATAGAAGGAAAAAGCCTATTTTAAGAGTGTTTTTTTTTTCTGGAAGCATCTACGAAAATTAAAAGAATTAAAATAGGATATGGATTTAGACATGACTAACTATATTGTACTAGATACACAATTATCTCTTGGGATTCATCTGGGGTCTGCAATTAGTGTGAGTTAATAGAAGGGGTTTTGGAGACTGGGATAATGTAGAGGCAGCATAAGATGAGCCAAAGGTGAGTTTGTACCATGAACATAGAAAAAATTCTGCCCATCAATAACAAATAGGACATTAATTGAAAGCTGGAAAACAATTTTCTCAGAGACAAGAAAATGAGTTTTGACAGAAGAATGTGTATCTTGAAAGAGTTTTGTTTTAAATTTCTTGACTCATTGCTAGGAAGAATAAATACCAATAAAAAGCAACCAAAAGGAGAGATGTTTATTTGGCTCTCAGTTTGATCTTACGTCTGCCAGGCCAGGGTAATAACGGCATCAGCAGCTTGGAAATCATTGTGTCTGATGCCAGGAAGCAGAGAGGGGGCAATGCTGTGGCTATTCAGTTCCCTTTTTCCTTTTACATAGTCTGGGTCCCCAGCCCAAGGACTCATGTCACCCAGTTCAAGTAGTTCCTCCCACATCAGCTAATCTATTCTAGAAAAGCCCAAAAAACATGCCCAGAAATTTGTTTCCATGGTTACTCTAAAACTTGTCAAATTGACAGTCAAAGTTAACCTATTTAAGTTTCAGTGACAGCCAAGAAAGAACATGCTTGGTGTAGTCTAGGTGAGGGTGCACTCACTGCATTCATACATTTTATTTCCTGAAGTTAGAGCATTAGTCTTGCCTTTAAAATCACTTTTGAAAATCTCATACATGAATACTGCATGTATATCACTCCCATGCCCTTCCCCTACAACTCATCTTACTCTCAACTTATAGTATCTTCTTTAATTACTATTTTTATAAGTGTACACGCATACATGCACATGTGTATATATAGTCTCCTGATTCTACTTAACATTGCTCATATGTGCAGGTGTCTAGGGATGAGCACATGGGATTGGATGACCTATACAAAGGCTCTTCCTTGGAAGACTCTTTCAGCATCCATTGACTCTCTGTAGAACTTCGTCTCTGAGTTGAGACCATTTGGCCCATTTTAGAGCTAAATTGTAAACCCTTGATTGTTTTATACCTCTAAATACAGCTGTATTCCATCTAACTCTGAGATGATGATGATGATGATGATGATGATAATGATGATGATTATTATTATAGGGTTGTATCCTAGAGAGTTGAACCAAGGAAGTAACCCTTTGGAATTTGACAACTTTTTGAATATGTGGAAACACCGGAGAATTTCCTTTTAAAATGGCAGAAGCTGATCAGCTAAATGGCTGCCTTTGCAAGACCTTACATTTTTTTCTTTTTTAAAATTTTTTATTTAATTTATTCAGATTACATCTCATTTGTTACCCCCTCACTTGTATCTTCTTGTTCTCTCTCCCTCCCTCTTTCATCATATATCCTTCCCCTAGGTCTGTGACAGAAGGAGACCTTGTCCTCCACTGTAAGATAACAGCCTATCAGGTCTTTTCCTGGTAGCCTGTTTACTCTTCCTCTCCCCACCAAGGGGAAGTGGTCAAATAGGGGGCACCAGAGTTCATGTCAGAGGCAGTCCCTACTCTCCACACAATTGTGGAGAATGTGAAATCCATTGGCTAGATCAAGATAGAGGTTCTAGGTTTACTGTATGCAACCTTGGTTGATACAGTAGTTTGAGCTGACCTGCCTGGGTCTAGATCCACCAGCCTTAATGGTCTTGTTCTAGTTTTTAAGGACACTCTGGATCCTTTTATTTCCCCATTCTTCCATACCTCTCTCACCTAGAGTCCCAGTAGGAAGTCCCAGTATCTATCCCAATCTCTGGCTAAGTGAACTCTTTGAGGAAACATCTCTGTTGGACTAGTGTACAATTATAAGTAAGTATATGCCATGTGTATCTTTCTGGGTCTTGGTTAACTCATTAATGATAAAGAAAAAACCACATGATCATTTCTTTAGATGCAGAAAAAGGAATTGAGAAAATACAACACCGATTCGTGTTTATAATTTTGGAGAGATCAGGGAGACAAGGCACATACATAAACATAATAAAGGCTGCATACAGCAAGCCAATAGCCAACATCAAATTAAATGGAGAGAAACACAAGGAAATTTCTCTAAAATCAGGGACCAGAAAAGGGTACCCACTTTCTCTATATCTCTTCAATATAGTTCTTGAAGTTCTAGCCAGTGAAATAAGGCAACAAAAGGAGATCAAGGGGACTCAAATGGGAAAGGAGAAAGTCAAATTATCCCTATTCACAGATGATATGATAGTGTACATAAGTGACCCCCAAAATTCCACCAGTGAACTTCGGCAACTGATAAACACCTTCATCAAAGTGGATGGATACAAAATTAACCCAAAAAAGTCAGTAGCCTTCCTGTATACAAATGACAAATGTGCTGAAAAAGAAATTAGGGAAACTACACTCTTCACAATAGCCACAAGCAATATAAAGTATCTAGGAATAACTTAACCATGCAAGTGAAAGACTTGGTTGAAAAAAACTTCAAATCTCTGAAGAAGGAGATTGAAGATGACATCAGAAGATGGAAAAATCTCCCCTGTTTATGGGCTGGGAGAATTAACATAGTAAAAATGCCCATTTTACCAAAAGCAATTTACAGAATCAATACAATCTCTATCAAAATACTTACACATTTTTAAAAAGACATTAAGAGATCAATTCTCAATTTCATATGGAAAAAAATCCAGAATAGCTAAAACAATTCTGTATAATAAAAGATCCTTTGAAGGAATCTCGTTACCTGATCTCAAGCTATACTGTGGAGCAACAGTAATTAAAACAGCACTGTACTGGCATAGAAACAGGCTGGTTGACCAATGGAATTGAATCAAAGACCCAGAAATAAATCTACATACATATGGACACTTAATTTTTGACAAAGAAGCCAAATCTATTAAATGGAAAAAGGATAGCCTCTTCAACAAGTGGTGCTGGTCTAACTGGACACAAGTAGGTCCATATTTTTCACCATGCACAAAACTCAAGTCCAAGTGGATTAAAGACCTCACCATAAAACCAGAGACACTAAATCTGTTAGAAGAAAAAGTGATAAAAAGCCTTGAATCCATTGATACAAGAGACAACTTCCTGAACAGAACTCCAATATCCCAGGCTTTAATGTCAACAATTAATAAATGGGACCTCATGAGGCTGAGAAGTTTGTGTAAGGCAGGAGATACTGTCAACAGGACGAAGCGACAGCCCACAGACTGGGAAAAGGTCTTCACCAACCCTATATCTGACAAAGGACCTATATGCAAAATATATAAAGAGCTCAAGAAATTAAACACCACCAAACCAAACAACCCAATTAAGAAATGGAGCTCAGAAATAAACAGAGAATTCTCAACAGAGAAATATTGAATGGCTGAGAAACACTTAAAGAGATACTCAACATCTTTATTCATCAGAGAAATGCAAATAAAAAGAAAGACCTTACATGGACCAAGTTTCCCAGATAAACCAGGTGAGGATCAGAATCCTCAAAAGGAGCTGATAAAATTGTGTTTTTCTAAAAATTTTTGCTAATTGATGTGAGCATCCCTTCCTGGGTGACAAGAGTGATGAGGCCCTGTAATGACCTTTTGCTTCTCATCATATTCCTATGTGACTTAAAGAAGTTGCCAGAATAAGAGACTACCACTAAGCATAGAGCAACTATAACAAAATTTATTACTATGACTTGCTATCCTGAGATATATCTAAACTGCCTTGGAGGTTATATGAGTTGTTGGTAGGGGTCTGACCTGGGAAACTCACTGGCTTTAGTCCTTAGGAGAAGCTTTTATTAGGGATAAGAGCCCTCCCTCCCTAGTGGGTTAAACATTTTTTCCTAAGTGAGTTTCTTTTACATGCGAGGTAAAGACCTGTTTCCTTAGATCCCATTTGATGCTAATGTTTAATGCCTCGGTTATCCATGGTACTGGCAACTTTGGCTCATTTCTGAATTTTTCTCGTATTTTTAAGCTGGAATTTAGACTGTTTCATGAATTCTCTTCTGGACTGTTAAGTGTGTTTACTAATAAACATTTTAAGGTATTCTTTTGCTGCTTGGTGAAAATGGACATGGTTAATCTCTCAAAGCTCTGCAATTTACGGTTTTATACAAAAACATAAATATCTGAAGATAGGGAACCTCAGAATATTTACCTTTCAATTTATGAAACTGTAAAAAGTATAATTTAAAGTTTTAGGCCAAATTTTTTCACTTTCCACTTTTAATAAGGCTTAGTTCCTTACTTTCTGTCTACAAATGTCTTGAATTAATACAAAGAAACACTTAAATTAAAAAAAATGGGGGAATGAAGAAGGAAAGATTCAGACTCAGGAAAGGAGTCTGGAGCATATGTCCCTCATGGGAGTAGCCCACATCTGAAATTATAGTAAGTGTAACTGGTGATGTATTGAGAAAAGATGATGGTCGTTTCTGGAGGAACTATTGAGATTGACACTGGAGCTTTAGCCTTGATGAAATAGCTGGAGGCTAGAAGGATTTGTCAGTGTTTTTACTGAACGGTGTGTCCTTTGCTGTTATTTTAGAATACATCCTTTGTCAAACACAAAATAGGGATAAACTAGGGCAGGTTATAGACAGGCAGCTGGCTAATCACCCAGCAGACTTTCTCTGAGGGTAAAAGGCTTGGTTTTCTATTCTGGAAATGGTTGTTACCAGGGGGGGCCTCCAATGATGATGGTAAGTGTCGGCCAGAACTATTTGTTACTGGCAGAAGACCAAAGGTGGGAGGCTCCTGGAGGGGGTTATTGAAGTTAGCTAGCATCTAAAAAACAAAAGGAGGGGGAAAAAAGACCATACATGTGTATGTACACAGGCACACAGGCACACACACACACACACACACACACACACACACACACACACACACACACACATACCACACATACTAGATGACTAAGCAAGATAGGCTCCTGCAAACATTTTCCAACACTCTGCAGTAACTTTACACATACATACATACATACATACATACATACATACATACATTCATACATTGGGTAGATGGAGCAAAGCTTCTATCCTCTTTATGTTTCCTCCCATAGCTTATATCTCTGAAAAATTATTTCCAGCAGTACAAAAATCACAATGTGGTTACATTCTATTTTTCTTTAAGTGAACAATTACAATTAGCATACTTAAGAAAAACATGTTCCTCAATACACTCGTATGATCAAATGTTTTAGGTATTATGGATGAGAGAAAAATGTGAAAAACAAATTATTCCCCGGAGACCCAGATATACTTGTAACAAAGCAACTTGTTATATATTAACAAAGTGTGAGGAAAGCAAGGTAATTTCTCAGCCAGATTTTCTTTACAGGCCGACTGAAATTTGTGGGTACAAAGAACCAATTATCTTAAAAGGTAATCTTGTAAAAATCTTAAAGGAATCACAAATTTAAACTTTTATATAAAAAAAATCAGCCATTTCTACTTTAAGTCTTCAAGGTGTATATCTACTCATTAACATTTTTTATCTAATCATATCAGAAAGCTGAGGGCAAAAATGAATACAAGAAATTAATCACCTTGGAACCCAGCGTCAGTGAGACAGTCATGTCAGCTAGTGCTAACTAGGGTATTGTTCCTGCTCACTAACCTCAAAAAGTCCCTAGATCAATCTTTCTGGACTTCATATTGTTCCCTAAGATGGTCTACATCAGAGTCACTAGCGAAAACATCTCAACCTGACCTTACTAAACAATCTATTTTTTTTTCCAAATTCTTCCTAAAACGGGTGGTCATCACTAACAATCTACATATCTAGGTTATTTTCAAGGCGCGTGAATGAATCATTAATCTGCTCCATCAACAATGCTTGATCAAGCTCAAGCCCTATCATTGTGAGCGCCAGTGGCACTGTCTAGCGAGGGGCTAGAAGCCCCCTTAGAGTTTTCATACAACTCATATATTATGAGGAATGCGGTGACCACAAGGGCAACAAGCAGAGCAATGCTCCATAATAGCACAAAGTCCTCAGGATGTGTAGTCCTCAGGGCTCTGCCTCCTGTGGCTCGGTCATCATGGTTGGGCTAACCAGTAGAACACATTCCATCAGTTCTAGCCCTCTTTTACCCCTGCTCCTGCACAGCACTGACAATCCTCCAGTAGTTAGCACAGTGTTCAGATTCCATTTGTATATCTAGCCTCTTTAACCTTATAATATTATCAGTTTCTCCATATTTTGGTTGTGTTTACCCAGTGGGTATTTAAGACTATATTTTTATTGTTAGCTTCAGTTGAGTTTCCTTACGGGAGAATTCAGGGATTGTATGATCAGCCTGCTGACTCCTTTAGCTTTCTCATCTAAAAGTCTGCCTTCCTCAGGAACAGGACAGTCTTACAAGTCTTACAAGGGCCATTCTCTTAGACACACTTGGGATATTTTTCCTTTTTGCAGAATGTACATTGGTTACAGCCCAGTCTCTGAGTTATTCATAGACTCTGATCAAGTGACTGACTGAAGTTGTTGGATTCTTCTGTAGAATTTTGTGATCCTTGGATTCTGGTCACTTCAGAGGATGTGAGTCAAAATATCAGCTGTGGCCTAGACCCCTTTCTTCTTGGTTCTGGCGTCCATGTTTTGGCTGTTGAACACAAAAATAACATTATCTTCACTGGTTTTGAAAAGGAAGTGGTGGATTTTATTTCTAACATTTGTGTTAGAAATAATACAATGTTATTTCTAGTTCTAAAAATAACACAAATTTATTTCTAACATTTGTATAGCATCTAGATGAAGCTTGCGCAGGACATATAATTTCTTCTCTTATATTTATATATTTTAGTCCAATATGCAAGGGGTTCCTTATAACATAGTAACCTAAGAAAATAGTTACATAGTTAACTACAGTTATAAGGTGATAACCTAAGAGATTTTAAAGCAAATGGATATTTAGGCAAACACAAATCTTGTCAGATTTAGTTCTTTTAATTAATTACAAACTTTATAAACTTCTTAGTAAATATGAGAAAAAAATATTTTGGGAACTCTATATTTTAATTAAAGGAGGAGGGTGTTACTGAAATGTATGAAACATGACATTGTGTTTTAATCCACTAATAGGTATAATCACAAGAAAAAATATGTTCCTAGACTTTTCTTATCAACAAATTTAAAGTAACTTACTCATTCAGTGTAGGATTGTGTTCTTTCTCATTGCACATTCTGAATATAATTTTGGTTTATACTTACAGCCATAATTACATGGACATAGAACACATATATCATTTGTCCAGCTGCCCTTAAATACAAGATGTTATTCTTTTAAATCTAGGGTAGAAATCTTACAACTGGTGAAGAATGAATCCCAATGAAAGCTGAAAGATAATGGATGGCTGTTCCCTATTCTAGAAGAGCAAACAGGCAGGAACAATGAGAGAGAGAGAGAGAGAGAGAGAGAGAGAGAGAGAGAGAGAGAGAGAGAGGGGAAGGAGAGAGGAGAATGTAAACACGTGATGCCATTTTGCTGTGAATTTGAGATACTTATCACAGCCTTAATGTGAAGACGCTGTCTAAAGTCTTTTTTATCTGGAAGGCTCCCTCCATCTCTAGCACCAGTAAAAATAAAGAATATCTGTGGTTTTGTTGTGCCTTTGAAGCAAGGATGAATTCCAATTTAGGGCATGTCACCAGAAAAAAATTTTTTTAGAACTGAGCAGAACTTGATTCGCCCATGACATTTATTTTATTTTTCTATCATGTTACTGATTTCATAAGTACATAGGAAGAAAAAAAAAACAAACAAACAGGTGATAGTGAATTTCTCCTTTCTGAGACCAAGACTCTTAACATTCTGTTGTGCAAAGGCCCTAATTATTAATTAATAAGATGATTTCCCTACAAGACATTATTTACCAGACTGGCTGTGTTAATGAGGATGCTTTGCATCTAATTTCATGCTCTGCAATGAACATTTTATCATGAAAAGGACAAACCTTCTCCACATAATCAAAACTCTTATTAGCAGTAAACTTGTGGTAAATATTTCCTAATTCCTGATTGGGATGCTACATGGACTGCAAATTATCTTTCAGGAGAGCAGAGAATTTTCAAATGTGCATTTAGCATGAGACATTGCCTATTAATATTTTCTAAGGACTATAGTTCTACATTCATATGACTCCCAAGGTCCAGACAGCAGAGCTCACAACTAGAGCCATCAACTTTCCTCTGGCTTCTGATGCTCTCTCTTGTTTACTTAAGAATTGGTTATAGATTGATGCTCAAAGGAAGTTCAATCAAATATTTCCCCCTATGGCATTTATACAAATTTCTCCTACTCAGCATTAAAGTCAGCTAACTGTAGCTCTATTTTTACCCAGGAGCACTCTTATGCCAGGTCTACAGTAAAGCATCAAAATTTTGACTCACCTACCTTTCAAATATTCAACAAGTTTCTTGCATTTGGTTTCATTTACTAGTCAAGATCAAGCTACCACAATGCATATACTTTAGAAACTTGCCC
This sequence comes from Acomys minous, assembly GCF_964271855.1. Taxonomy (NCBI): domain Eukaryota; kingdom Metazoa; phylum Chordata; class Mammalia; order Rodentia; family Muridae; genus Acomys; species Acomys minous. The sequence goes on from NC_140484.1 coordinate 112,936,508, forward strand.
ACCTGGTCTGAGCACCACAATCTCATGGGTGAAAATAGACCTCAAGACTTATGATACAACATCAATAATTTGAAAGGCTGAGTTTAGACTCCCATGGTTCCTCTCTTCAATTCACCATCCTTTGGCAATCATGAAAGTATTCCTTCTTGCTTGGCATGGTGGCAGATACCTTAAATCCCAGAACTCAGGAGGCAGAGGTAGGTGGATTGCTATGAGTTCAAGGCTAGCCTGGTCTACAAAGCAAGTCCAGGACAACCAAGGCGACACAGAGAAAACCTGTATCAATTCCCCTCACCCCAAAATCCCGCCAACAAAAATCCCAAACCCATTCCTTCTTGACCACAACTGATTTTTTCCTTTCTTGCCTAATTTTCTCCACCAAGACATAAAGATCATATTCTTGTGATTGTTTTAGTTTTAATAGACAACATTTCTACTTTTATCTGTTTTAAGGAAAAGCCTTCTATTAAATGAAATACTATTTCCTTCTCTCTTTTCCAAATTGGGAAGCAGAGACTGCAATATAAGAAGCCTAACTATTTTCAGCACAAGAACAATCTATTTGACAATTCCAGCCTGGGGGTTCACTGGGTCCTACTGTAACTGAGGACTTATTTGTAGTTGATGGTTACTAGTAGAAGAAGAGTCACTTTTATTTAGGTCTGTGGATACTGGTAGATTCCCCCATGTCCCAGTTGTGGAGGAGCCCATACTCATGTACACATATGCAGCACCAAGTAGACTCAGTAGGTAGTAACATTGGCTAGCTCAAGCAAGGTGTATTTTTGTATCTTGAATATACATGTTTGTATACATGAAGTTATGTATATAACAACAATTAATGAAAAATGAGGCTATGAATTTGAGAGATCCATGAAGAACATATGAAAGGTCTTGGGAAGAGGCAAGAAAAGAGAGGACATGATGTAATTATATAAAACTAAAAGATATAATTTTAAAAGGTAAATAAATACATAAATGATTGGTGGGAGTGAAGTTGGGAGGAAGATGTGATGGAGGCTCCTGAAAGAAACAATGAACAAGTGAGGGTTGGTAAAGTTACATACACACATGTATGAAATTTTCAAAGAAAACTTAATTTTTTAAAAAGTGTGGCATGTCTACTAAATTATTCTTACTAGTAATAATGTGAGTTTCAGCAATGTTCCCAACAGCAGAAAGCCTGTCATCTTTTCTAGAAGTAGAAGTAGTGGATGTTGGGAATGAAAGAAAATTGATTTAGTGAGCTCCTCTGTCCTCTTCCTTCCCTTGCAATGTCACCAATATAACTGGATTTTTATTGTCCCATCTGACCATGGCCACCTCTAGTCTTTTCTGATACTGCCAATCCTCCTTATGAACATCCTCAGTTGTTTAAATCTCTGCTTATGGTTTGTATGAGCTAACCAAGCAAAGTTGGGTGTTCTTCCATAACACCTGGGATCCTCAAAGTTCAAACCTTAATCCACTGACCAACTTGAAACTTTAAGAATAAGATAAAAGAAACAATATGCAGATGCATGCCAATGGTGGCTTACATTAAGGAGCCATCAAGATAAGGAAAAATACCTCCAGTTGCAATCAGAGTGATGATAAAATCATTGGAGAGTGAAGGCCACTGCTAACTGAGAAAGTAGCATTTTTTGCTCCCTAAATACTGTCAATAATAGCATAGCTAAATTGTTATCCATCTAGATGATCTTAATGACATAATAGATACTGTAATATTTCAAACTGGATGGTTATTTCAAAGCTCCATGTAATAGGAGCACTGAAACTCACTTTGACAAAATTATTTTTTAATGTTGGGCATCACAGATACCTTTTCTAGGACAATAAGAACTCACATCCTTATTCCCTCTAATGTAGTACAATGAACCTGCACCTGCACCCAAAAGGACACTGCCAGCTAAGAGGAAGGAAATATCTTTTCTCAGAGAACTCTTATAATTTTAAGGCTACTATTGAGTGAAAATTTGGAGATGCAATAGGACGTTTCTTGACCCAAGGATGTGTGGCCCAAAGGCCTAAGATACTTGACACTCACCATCATCAAAGAGTAACTTGGTGCAGTGGGCCTATGCTTTCTCAAAGCAAAGATTAATGATGCAAATTCTCATGGATTCACTCAGAGAGGAATCGTTCTTTATGAAGCATTATTGGAGAAAAGTGAGAAATGAAGAAGAAATGAGATAAACTTCAGAAATCTTCCAAGAGAGGGGAGGGGGAAGGCTGTCAATTTGGGGCAGTGGTTCTGGGGTTTTAATATGGTGCAACAGCGTAAACTGTACAAAAATCTGATGTAATCTCTATTGAAATTAGTTCTTTGAGTTGTCATGGGCCAAACAAATGGAGGATCAACATGCTCTATGCTCATCCCTCAACCCAACTAAAGAAGTGATCAGAGGCTGTTTGTGTGTTACCCACTGGCTTAGGAGTGGTTGAAGGCCACCTTTTCCATCTCTGACTTGAGCTTTGTTAGCTCCTGATCTGAATGTCTGTAAGTTGTTGGTCATTTGGCTGAATGGCACTCAGAGGCCATGGGTATCACAGGACTTTCAATTATACTAAGCTCGCCTTGCTCCCACATTCACACAATCAACTTACACTTTTACTGTTGCAGGTATTTAACTTCTTTACAACCACCAAGATGTAGCTGTGGTTCAGCAACTTGTCTATGGGATCTGGAGTGGTCTCAAAGGCAGAAGTTTCTTGTTAACAGCTATCTTTACTTATAAGAACTGTTAAAATTAGATTCATATGGAAGAGACATTAAATAGTCTCTTACATATGTTCCTCAAGGGTTTTGGTGTGAGAGGTGAACAGCATCACTCTAATCACTGGTCCAGAACCCTCTTCTTCCTCTTATCTGTCTACTTTGTTATCTTAACTTTGCCCCTGAAAAAGCCCTCATATTCATCTTCTTCACTGTTACAGACACTTAATCTCTTTGATCCTTAATCTTCCTTTAAATCAAAACTTCTTTTCTCATGGGAACATATTTTAACAACTTCCACTTTTCCCTATGAGCCCTTTCTGTTACTACCTACAAAAAGCTATCCAATGCATTACTGTGTTCTTAGAGCTTTCAATACCTACCTTGATTACACTCAGTCAACATGAGTAGGTTTGATGAGGATTCTTCATTGCCATTGGCTTTGTTGGAGAAAAAGGGCATGCTGGGACCAGAGAAGAATTGGTTCCAAATTAAGAGTTGGGATTGCTCAGCCCTGTGCTGATATGGATGCTGAACTCTGTAAGGTTCATCCTAGCTCTGGAGGGCATTTTTATTTTTCAAACTCTTGTATCCATGATGTCATTTTTAACCTGGAACCTTTGTTTCTTATACTGTTTCTCTTCTTTTGAGACAGTTCTGTCCAATCCTTTCCCTCAAATTCTTCTTTGGCTCTGGTCTCCATGATGGGAAAGTTACATAATGTATTATTAACTATATTCATGTATAAACTCTTTCACAGCAGATGCCATAACTTTATCCAAGTTCCTAAACTCTTAGCTTCATCCTCAAGTAATTACACTTAGCTTAGTTCTAGTCCAGAAACCATCAGAACAATTCATCAGTAAATAATCAAATCAGGCCCAAACACTGTTCTTCAGCTTCTATAGTATCTAGATTAAGCACTGGCAAGAGAATCAAAGTGTGATCATGACCCATCTAATCTTGCATGCTTCATAGTCCTTCTGCAGGATTCCTGGATGCAACCACACTCCTATCTGCCCTTTTTCCCTTTGAGGGAGTGTTCAGTCTTCCTGTATCCCTTTAGAGATGATAAAGAATCCAGTCTGGTACATCAATAATAGTGCCAGCTGGCTTGCAGCCCACAATGATATGATCTTTGTTCATAGTCACTTGACCTTTCTGAACCTGAAATACAAACGGCAAATCTAAGTCTACAGTGTAAAGCTACTGAGGTTGTAGGCACAATACTTGTGTCTCTGCTTCATTCTTTGAGGTGTCTTTCCAAGCTACATTTTTGCATCTACCATCCTTACATGATGATGTCATTTCATTCCTAATAAACGCTCCACAGGACCTGCTGTGTAATTTTTCCTGGGAAGATAAGAAACGCTCTTCATCTTGGGTATGGCACTGAGAGCTGGCCAATACAATACCACCACCATTCAAATCTAGCTTGGTGAATCACTGAGTTTATTGAAGTTACCTACAGGAGCATGAGGAACTCAGAGGTAGCAAAAAAGCCTATCCCAGCATGCATGATGAATCCCGATAGCTGTATCCTTGGATCTCTATGAACAATTATCAAACAGCTCTATAGGAAGGCATCTCCTCTCCCCAGTACTTCTTCCTGTTTAATAATCTTGGGAAAGGCGCCTTGTGAATCTTGTAACTTTCTGAGTTTCCACAGCATTGTATATTTCATGAGATTCCAGGGCCTTATGAGCCACCATGTCCTCCTCTAGGAATCAATGTTACAATTCATAGGATATGCTTACACTACAAAACCTAACTCCAGATGGATGTTGACCTCACACACTGCAGGTGCTCACATAATTTAGGATGAAGAGTTTATTTGAAAATTTCTTTCAGCTTTTAAGAAATGTATTGTTCGCTTTTGATGAAATGATCTGACTAATTGGTTGTGTCATTAGTTAATCAGTAGCCTCTCTTTTAAAGTGGTAATTTTGAAGGGAAATCCTTTGATTTCCCAGGATGCAAGAAAATAGTCTAATTTTTACCCAAACAAATGTATTTACAACCCCCTTAAGAAAATAATTAGGTGACTGGCCTTGATTTTTCCAGAGTTGTAAATGAAGCTCAGTTCACTTGGCCTTAGAGCAGCAGTGTTTACCATCCTATCACCTGTTTACATTCTTAGTTTCAGCATATGCCTGTGTGATGCCAAGGTCAACCCTTATGGAGTTAGTTTCAACCTACACGAGAGCTATGCTTGTTTCTAGGCAAAATAAAAATTCTAAACATCCTTCCAAGGTTGAAAAAATGTTTAGATCGTACTGGAGCCAGCATTGTGTTTTTGGAGTAGCCAGCATATCTATCATCTTTCTGTCTGTCTGCCTAGATATCTACCTATCTCTATGCATAAAAACACAACATAAATGTTTTCAATGAGGAAAAAGTTAAGGAGAAGAAAGGGAGGCAGAAGAGGGCATTGAGAATATGATCACATTACATGTTATACTTGAAAAATGCTATCAATTAGGCCCAACACTTTGTACTATAAATGTATACTGACAAAAATTAAACATATAATAAATGGTCAAACATTGTACTCCACATACATGCACATGCATGTGCTCATGAACCTGCACATACTTGCAACTGAACATTGACAAATGTATGTGTACACTCACATAGAAACACATAAATACCCATACTTTTTGAGACAAAAAGTGATTCTTCCGATTTTTTTTAAATTGGATTATTTGTTGTGATATATCCAATTAATGCACAGTACTCAGTATTATACAGGACCACAGTGTTCTAAGCTTTGGTGTGATGTCAATTCATAGGCCCATTACAGCTTAAAATGCTGCTCTAATTTTGACTCTGAAAACACAAAGCAGTCTTCTATCACTTAAATCTACATAAGGTAGCATGTTATTTTCTAGAATCAAGAGGCTTTCTTTCCACCCCCACTAAATTATTTCAATTATACTCTCAGGGCCCATTCATTCTTCTAGTCTCCAAACAGACTGTAGATAGTGACTCACTGTAGAAACAATGACAAATACTCTGAAAACTGTCTTAGATAGTAAGCATCGCACCGCCATTTGCAAAGACTATCTGTGACAGCTGCCAGAAAAGAAGTAGATCCAATGGAACTGGGGAGACAAGAGTGTAAGTACAAGATAAACCTCCATCTTTGAAGAAAATGCATCACAGGTACCAGAAAGCTGCCACCCTGCATGCATTCCCTTCCACTGTCCTCCAGGGGAGTCAGTCAGCTCATTGTTCTCAAATGTTCAAAGTGAAATGTTAATCTGTGCTCTAGATAATGTATCCACATGTTAACATCAACCAATTAGTTCTGCACGGACAGCCAACGTTGATATTCTGGGGAAAGCAAAGTCCCCACCTGCCCACCCACACAAAGTGTTTGAACTTAAAATACCTTTTATGATGATGGAGGCATTCAGTCAGCTTAGTTCTGAAGGGGAATGACATGAAATTAGTCTAAAATTTTCTGTTGAGCCAAGAGTTTGGAGGAGAACACCATCCAATTACATACAGATTGGTTTCACGTCATGGCTAATCATACTAATGATAAAGATGTTAGACAACAGGGTGGTCAAGCAATAATTGAAATATATCAATCCACTGAAGAATGAGTGCAAACAGAACTCAAGTATGGAGGAGGGGATTGTTTGGAGTATCATGTTCTTATTTGTCTCTCATCTCCAGATAAACAAAGTTTCTAGAGCCTGGTGAAATGCTTCTCCTTTCCTATTTCAGAGACTCCGAGAAGTTTTCTCACCTGGAAACTATTGAAAGTATAATCCCCCACTGAACTGTCCATGTTAGATTAGGGTTGCTAAAGGTGAAAATTCAAGAAAGAGGAGGCCAACCTCTTTAGAAGCACAATTGTCCTTTAATCAGAACAACTGTAGAACCACAGTGTCTCTGAAGGAGTGGAGACTGTGTGCATGTGGTACAGGGCATTTGGGGGAACTTTGGAGATGGAAGACTCCACCTGCAAACAAGTCCCCTGCTGTCTCAAACTGGTAAATACCAATGATGGTGCATGTGTCAATCTTATTAAAAGTTTGCATTGAACCCCTACTCTGATCTACCCAATGGACAGGACATTCTCCACAGTTATATGGAGAGTGAGGACTGATTCTGACATGAACTCTGGTGCCCCATTGGTGGGGAGGCTTGATGGCACTGAAAGAAAAAATAAGCAATACCAAGATGAGACTTGATAGCCTATGGCCATATAGTCAGAGAGGAGGTCCCCCTCGGTTTTAGACCTAGGGGAGGGGAATATGTGAAAGCAAGAGGGAGGGAGGAACAGGAGGATACAAGTGATGGGATAACAAGTTGTAATCTGAATAAATAAATTTAATAATAATAATAATAATAATAATAATAATAATAATAATAATAATAATAATATGTTTATATCAGTCCAGGTTCTCTATAGGCACACAACTTATGAAATGCGTGAATCTCTTCCTATATTTTTTTCTTTGATTTTATCTTCACAGTTATCCATTAGTTGGACTAAATATATATGTATGTGTGTGAATGTGTGTGTGTATTAGTTGGACACATATATGTGTATATATGCTTAGTCCAACTAATAGCTAGCTATGAACTGAAAGTCCAAGAATCTACTAGTTTCTCAGTCCCACAAGGCTGAGAGTCTCAAGTAAATATGCTTCTCTGTATTCTAGAATCCCAACAAAGTAGGCAAGGGCAAGCAGGCAAAGAGCAAAACCTTCCTTATTCCGTGTCCTTCATAAGCTTCCAGTAGAGGGTGTGGCCCTGATTTAAGGTGTGTCTTCCTGCCTCAATATTCAGATCAGATGTGTATCTTCCTACCTCAAAGCTTTGGACTAGAAGTCGATTCATCCATTTCAAACCAAGTAGAGAATCTCTCACAGGTGTGGATTATATTTCATTTATTATATAGTCAAGTTGAAAAATCAAAATAGCCATCAGAAAATTCCCCAGATCCTAACATCCCATAGGCATTATGAGTCGAGTCAAATCTCCTGACTGTTGTTTCTCGGCCAACTTGAATCTTTGCGGTATTTAACCTGTCATCCTACTTAGACTTAAGTGAGCCACTATAATTGGACTTACTTCTCAGCTGGAAGATGACAGTGAATCGTACCATACCTAACAATCAAGGAACTATTTCTGAAGATTCCTTAGAAAACATAAATTTCCCGACTAAAATAACAGATTCACCTTTCATTTTCTGTCCTATTTGGGATTCAGTGGATCAGAATTTGCCTTAACATCTATGCATTACAACAGAAAATGTTAATGCATGTCAAAAGTACCTTCAGAGAAGAACCTGCTGAGAGCGTAGTTACCAGCATCTACGTCTCCCTTGGCAAAGCCAAGTTAACATATAAAATTGTCCCACACAAATATTAATAGGATTTTTTTTGCTTAAATGTCATATTTGAACAGAGAAGACAATCAGATGGTAGAGCAAACAGGGCATTGACATAGAGAGAGGTCTGGACAGATACAACAGGCAAAATACTTTTTCCAAATAGTGGCCTTCCTAGATTGTGGAAGTTGAACCTCTCACTTTTTAATTAAAAGGCAGCAATAACAACAAAAGTCATGTTATTATTATCTACTTATGCCACCTAAAGCTCCCATGTGTCCATATGCATGATTATTTATTTAACTACCTTCAACAATATTAAACTCATGTATTTCCATGAAAGGTGGTGATTCAACTTATTCTAATTTATAAATATTAAAACAAATAACTCCCTCTCAATGGATCAGGAATTTTTTGAAGAGCTGGTATCCCACCATGGTTTGCAATAGACCTGAGCTACCAGGCGTTCCAAGAACAATAATCTCCTTGTTTTGATCCTTAAATTTCTTGAGTAGCTTTCTTTCTTTCACCTTCCCATCCATTTCTTTTTGGTATCACAGTGTGTGCAGCAATATCATCTATATGTCTCACCTTCCTCCTACTCCCATCTTCCTATCAACCCCTTCTAGCCTGCTAATGTTTGACTTTTGATTGAACTTATGTGCAAAATTGAGATAGTGCTATTACATGTGGAATCTTCACTGAAACATCTATGAAGCAAATGTAAATGGTTTCCAACACTGACCGTGTGAGATTTATTTTGCCAAGAAATTGAATCCACTGTCGACAGTCCGGTAAGCAGAACTGAGGGAAAGTATGTCTAAATAAGACAGAGAGCTTATTAAATATAGTAATAATTGTGGCAATGATCATAAACTTTCAGAAGCAACTTATAGATATGACCCACAATATACTTGATAAAATACCAAGAGCAACATGGAAAATATTTCTCCATATATATCTTTCAAGACCTCCTTACCTCTGAAGCCCTTGCTGGCTTTATTATCCAATTGTCACAATAGCCAAATCGTATTCCTTGCTTTGCTATTGTTTGTGTGAGACTGTGAATGTTGACTAACTTTCTTGTGGCTGGTTAGATCAACCTTAAAATGGTTTACATCATCATAGTCTGTCTCCTGTACAGAGTTACTGTAAGAAATGTATGAAATGTATAAAAAAATGCGGCGGAAAGTTCATAATGAAAAATAAAGACAGCCTATGCATACATTTGTGTTTTCTGTTAATTATTTTTCAGTCTCTGGCCTAATTTCCCCCATGGTAATGACTAATAGGCACCAGAATATTAAGCAAGATGACAGCTATCCCGAAAATGGAATCCACAGCAGTCAAATCAACAAAAACAACTAGAAATCATCAGGAAGGAAATAAAGAAATGCTTCTTGTAAACGAAGTGATTATATGATTGTAAATGAGCAGTATAAAGCTTGGCGTAATCATGTCATTTTTTCAATAAAATTTTAGATGATTTCAACTCATTTAGAATGCTGCTGATTGGCATACTGGACTAGAAGTTGAGATGATTGGGTTTTACACTCTCTTTTAGAGTAAAGTGACTACACATCTCATTACAGATTACTTTATCTCTGTAGTCTTGGCTTCTCTAGAAGATAAAAACACTACATCACTATTCCTTAAATGTCTCTGTCTTGCTGCTCATATAACACAAGAGAGGCAGTGCAACAAGACGTTCCTGGTCTGGAATATGGGCCACTTATTGCAAAGAGACTGAGTATAATTCTGGGGATCATATCTGAGCATAAGCTGTCTGCATCTACATGTGGAAAAAGACATATCATCCATAGGTGCTAATGGGGAACATTGAGTTCTGTTTTGTAACACTTCCTCAATTTTAGTCATTAGCCATGGCAACAAAGCTTTTTCTTCCCTGCTCTGGTAACCATGGGTCAATTAGGAGGATAGCAGGTACCCCTGGTTTGGATGATCCTCATTTAGTCTATCATCAATTGAGACTTCCAGAATAGTTGGCACAGGTGCACCCGTGTGTGAAGGAGTCTCTCATATTGGTGTGTTCATTAGTTTTAGAACCACAGTGTCCTTTAGTGGAAAATTGCTATTAGCTTCATTTTAGTCCATATGGGAGCCATTCACTGGCCACTTCCTTAACTAGATTTTTTAACTCATTTTTTCTTTGCCTTTATCATTGCATGTTTAAAATTATGCATAGCAAAAAAAGACAAACAAGCCTAATATATTTACTTGATTTAATTATTACAAGTGATACAATGAGTAACATCTAATTAGTTGGCTCTATCAAGGGGCTGTGATACCAACACCTGCTCACTAATTTAAAGTATTGTCTGCCTGTGTCCTTTGATCCCCCAAATCAATCTCCAGTTTTCATCTGAGATACCTGGGATGATATGACACAGAATCTCCTCTCCCTGGGAGGAGGGTAGCGTCAAAGCCTCTCAGCTCAAATTAAGCAAGTTATTTCCTTTAATTCCATCCAGCCTTAGTGTATTTGTCTGTATGTAAGTCCAGTGCCTTAGCAAAATAAGAATTTCACACTTTTGCCATGCCCCTCTGTTCTAACACCAATGTCAAATAACTTCCTCCCTTTTGGTGTTCTAACTTTTTGAATTCTTTCTCTCTCTCTCTCTCTCTCTCTCTCTCTCTCTCTCTCTCTCTCTGTGTGTGTGTGTGTGTGTGTGTGTGTGTGTGTGTGTGTGTGTGTGACTTACAGGCCATGGTCCAACTAATACAACAATGGCTAGCTGTGACCTGAAACTCCAAGAATTTATCAGTTGCTCAGTCCTACAACAATGTCTAAACTGAATATGCTTCTGTATATGCTGGAATCCCAAAGAAGTAGCCTCCAATGCTAGTGAAGGAAAGGGAAGGAAGACAAGGGTAAATAAGCACAGAGAAAAACCTTCCTTATTCCCTGCCCTTATATAGGTTTAGTGTGTGACCCAGATTTAAGGTATATCTTTCTATCTCAAGATTTGGATTAAACATGTATGTGTTCCAGCCTCAAGGTCTGGATTAAAGGCCTCAGCTTTTCTGTCTCAAGACCCGTTTTAAAGGCCTGTGTCTTCCCACCTCAAAACTCAAGACTAGCAGTGGATTCACCCATTTCAAACCAAGCAGAAAAGCTCTCACAGATGTGCCCTCCATGTCTGGATTTCAGTTCATTTCAGATATATAAGTTGAACAGCCATTACATATTTTGTGATAAAAGAATCTATTTTCAATAAAAAAGTTAAAAATAATAAAAAAAAAGAAGTTCGTGAGCTTTTGACTCTACATTTAAACTCTAAAAAGTCAATATTGTTTATGTTTCAGAATGGTTAAAACGCATACATAGTAAAAAGAACTGACTACTTATAACAAAATTGAAAATATGTTACAAAAAGAAGTAATACTTGAAGAGTTGTCGTGGAAGGGATTAATGTACTCAAGACACTCAATTTTTGGTGTCATTGAGATAAGCGTCATCTTGTGCTTTTCTAAATCCTTTATGGGTGTTCCTTAAAAGAAAGTCACATAAATTCAAGTTTAGAAACAAATCTAAAAATTTGTCTCCTGAAATTTCATAGGTTAGAAGTGTTTGAGACGGTTCTTTTCCTTAAAGGTTGGAATATTTAACACAGCCTAGTTTCCTTTTCCATTTTATTTTTCCTGTATTTATGTCTATCTATCTTTTTTCTTTTGTTCAAAACAAGGCTTCTAGACTTGCTTTGTAGACCAGGCTGGCCTCCAATGTACAGAGGTCTACTTGGCTCTGCTTCCCGAAGTGCTAGGATTGCAGGCATGCATCCCCATCCCGTGCTATGATACAGTGTACTTTTCAATCAATAAAATCACAGGTATTTAAGTCTCACTTAATTAGTGTTTTAGTCTCCTGGGAATGCATTGTAAAAGATCTCAGTAGCAAATACAAATGTGTATTCTGTTAAATCTTGAATTTTACTTCAAAATGTATTACAACTTTTATAGACTTGTGGGGAAAAAAAGAAAAAGAAAAGAAATACATAAGGAAAGAGAAGTGAGAGAAGACTTAAGAAAGAACATAACTGATAGCAAGAATGTGCTTGGAGAAAATATCCTAAGATCTCTCAGCAATGTATGAATGCATAATGGAAGGTACAATTGTTACTAATATATTTTATGTTTTACTGATTTCTTTTTACAATGAATACTTCTCATTTACATGAGAGAAATGAATTGGAATCTGGATAGCTCCATGACTTGCCTTAGGTAGCCTACTTTGTCAGTGCTGACCTCATTGTCTTCTCAACAACCATAACATCACAAGCTTCATCAAGCTCTGTGGACATGACCATGAAAACAGGTAAAATGAACCCCGTGACAATTATGAACACTGACATTTGCTGATGTCCATAGTAGGCTTTTAAAATAATATCATTATATTAGATCATTCTGTAATCTTTCCCCATTCACTGTCTTACGATGTGACAGAGTTCAAATGCAACAATAAATACAAGAGCCTATGTATACAATGTGTCTGTCATTTTTTCTGCTTTATTTTTCTCTATAGGTAGACTGACAGAAACATAATGAAACGCTGCCTATAGACACAGAGAGGGTTAGACCTTGCAAAACATATCATGTTTCTTTTATTTTGAAATCTCAAACAGAAATCCACATGAGGCAACTTCCTATTTGGGTAGCAGTGAGGACATTTCCCCAAGATCTCTTCATGGTAGCCTTTTCTGGAGTTTCCTGGTATTTGTGTTATTCATTTTAAGTGATCCATAGAGGGCAGCTATAATAGAGGATCCAAAAGCAGATTCAGATATATCAGCAGGTTGGATATGTCACAGATTTTAGCCATACGCTTTTAATCTAAGTCATTTCTATGTGAACCTTGGTCAACTACTTAAGTAACATGTCAGTCAGGTTCTAAGTGATTTTCAGACACTACATGATTCTTTTAGCACAAATAACTTAGTTCCAAATTACCTCAGATTGTGAGGTAGCTTAGAAGTCTGATAGTGGTTAATCAGCGATGGAGGAAAAAACAAGAGAAAATTCACTCTCTTAGAATCGCAGGAACAGAAGGACAAGTGATAATGGCATAGGTAAAAGACCAAGTCACCTTCCAGATTTGGGTGTCCTTGAATGTGTTGTCCTCAGTAGGTTAAGCTAAAGAAGAGATCCAATGAGTGATGGTGAACTGGAGCAGAAACAAAAAGATAGAAATATCCTGGACTTTCCTCTACCCGTCACTTGCCAACCTCTCATTCGCTCCTTGTAAATAATGCTACCTAGCCAACAGCACACTGTAGGCTTTGAACTTTTTCAAACCTACTTTATTTGGGGTTCTTTAATACTTATACCTCCCTTCCAACCCACCTATCTTAGATAGGAGGAAAAAGAGGTTAATGGGAACAGGAGAAATAGTTCTTTTTAGACTCAGTTCCTTGAAGCAATTACACTAGCGTAGCCTTCAGTATTCCAGCAGACCAGTTAAACAGCAAACCAGCAATTCAGCAAAGATGACTGCAACCATAGCACCATAACCCGGAGCATCAGTCAGAACTAGGAACAGCAGCCAGAACCTAGAACCATTCGCTGGAATAGTTCTTTTTTAGTATCATATGAAAGGGGAGCAATGAACAGACCCACAATAGGAAATGATACAAATATCAAAAGCCCCACACTCCTGGTTCAGAGTCTGTACTAAGATGTTTATTAGTTGGCAAAGACCATGCCCCCGCAAAAGGCAATTCATCTTCTAGTGGACAAATACCACCTGTTCTCTCACAAGTCTGTTTCCAACATAAAGATACCACAAACCCTCACACAAGTTTGTGTCACATCCCACACGAGAAAAAAACAAAAAGAAAAATGTTTACATCTACTAGAACCCACAGTAATACAAACTGAGAAAATAGGGGAAGGACTTAGTTGCCTACCCATATAAAGTTTAGCCCACTGTAAGAAACATATCATATGACTGTTAAGACACCCACTGTCAACAGATCAAGTGAAATCAATGAAATGTTAGTAAATTTTTAATAATTAATTCTCTATGGTAAAGGCCTTTATTGTGGCTTCTTTCTGTGGAATGAATGGCCAACTTCATAAGACTGAGTAAAAGTCATTGAATATTGCCACTGAAGACACATACAAGTATGTGTGTGCCAACAACTAAACAATGAAATCAGGAATGTAAGAAGATAATAAACAAGCATGTACTTTCCTAGAACAATGCACATCTGTGTTAAGATGCAAAACTCTGAGAAACAGGGCTCTGTTTAATAAAAAGTTTTGAGTTTAGGAATATACCCTGCCTTTTAGGATATAGGCATCCCATAACTTAGAATGATACTCACTAAACAATTGACTACCCTGCACGTATATTTTTGATGAGATCTCTGTTACAAAGATGTTGAGGCATGGTGACCAATGTGCTCATTTTTCTGAAAACAGGAGTGTCAAAGCTCACATTGGAAATAAATGGTCATCATTCACCTTCATGATGCCTGCTTCCTGTCAATCAGTCACAGTCATAGGGGAGGGGAGTAAGGGGAAAATGAGAGGGAGGGAAGAATGGGAGGATACAAGGTTTGGGATAACCATTGAGATGTAACAAGAATAAATTAATAAAAAAAGTATTTTGAAAAACATGAGTATTTAAAAGCTAAACTCTCCATAGAAATTACTTTATGCAAATGAGACCTCAATGCTCTTCATCTGCTTCCTCTTCCCCTGCTTCTGACTGTCTCTCCCTCCTTCTTCCCTTTGTTGTCTTGTCATTGAAAAACCAAGAACAACCTGGCAGGGTTCCTCTAGCCACTAATATGGAACATGCTTGGATTTCTAACTTGCTGGTTTTTGTGATTATAAAAAACACTGTAGTCATCACTAGGCCAGCCCATTCTTCCCAGGAGCTCTAAACAGCTTCCTTGGTCACTATTGTTTCAGAAATCTAAGAGATAATCTCCTTGGCAGACATTGATCCGTATGCTTGTTGTAGAATTGGCAAATCTGAGGACAGGCTGGAGACTCTTTGCATCTGTGGACCAAACCAATCCCAGAGTGTTCATATGTCTCTCTTTGCAACAGTTTTCTCACACATACAGTATCACAGGTATCACAAATAGCATTTGGACACTATTTAAAGTACACATAGTAACAAACTCAGGTTAGATACAAATATACTATTTTCTGTGTAAGGTACTTGAGATTCACTAGATTTTGCTGTTTCCAGAAAGGTTTTCAACCATTCCCTAATAGATATCAAGGGACAACTCTATAATCATAGATACCAAGAATACAAGTACTCTTATAGTTGTCCAAATTTATATGAGTAAATTATCTTTGGCTGATATTTTTCCTTTTCTTTTTTTCATCTGTTTACTTACTTGGTTGAGGAAAACTAAAAGCTATTCACGCTTTTTAAAAATTTTAATAATATATACAAACCTTAGCACAAAGGCCAGGAGGTGTAATAGTGGAAATAAACTTGTCATAATGCCTTCAGGATGCTTGGAGTGTAATAAAATTTAAGATGATAAGAACTAGCCATTTCTTCATTGTTATCAGTATTAAACAAATCATGTCTAGGGCGTATCTGTTATCAGTATTAAACAAACAAACTCTAAAGCATGGAGGGAAGTTGATTTGGGGGATTTTCCACAAAAACAAATGACAACATACCAATTTTAAATATGTGCAGTAAGAATTTCAATCAGACAGAAGAGTGCAGGTAAAACCTAAGAGTGTGCTAACATCAGAAAAAGAGAAGATTCCGGAAAAATTCATCTCTTTCCAGCTGCTATAGTTACTAGACAGCCTGAGACAAACCAAGAAAACCTGAAAATGTCTATTTGAAACCATGGGTTTTCAAATCATTAGCCTTCGGGCAGCGAAGAGGAGCCACTCAGCATAACAGTTATTTATCTACTATTTATGTTATTTCAGGTCTGATCGGAAACCTAAAGATGGTTTGAAGTTCACAGGAGGATGTCTAGGTAGATGGTCTTGGCCTATACGCCTTCTTATCTAAAGCACTAGAGCAGGAGTGGGTCTGGGAGGCCAGCAAAAGGTGGATTGACGTCCTGGAACCACAGTCCAGTGAGTACTGACTATAACTGCACCGGGAGGATTAGTCCCTAGAACTCACACAACATCAGAACTACCACCGAGTGCCAAAAAGCTCAAAGGAACGCTTCATATTTCCTGAAGTGTTAAGAACTTGAGAAGAGTATTGCTTCAGTAGATAGACATGTATAACCCTGGAGGAAACCTTTTTCTGTATACACTTAACAAAATTTAAGAACGAGGTCTAGGCGGGCAGAGATGTGTCTAAAACACTTAACTACATCCCAGGAAAAACTTAAATGGTTTTTACAAGACTCACCATGGTACTCAGCCTAGAGTAAGTCTAAATTCACACCACCTTACACCCAATCAAATATCCGCTAAGTTTCATGAAATAAAATATAAATCAAGTTGGAGAAAGTCAATCAAAGTTGTCACAGAGCAGTGTGAACATTTGTATGAAATGTGTTCCATTCCTCATAATCTAAAATTTAAGATTAAATATAAAGCATGTTTTGTTTGTTTGTTGGTTGGTTTGGGTTTCTGTGTTTATTTGTTTGTTTGCTTGTTTGTTTTTTGTTTTTTCAAGACAGGGTCTCTCTGTGTAGCCTTGGCTTGGCTGTCCTGGACTCGCTTTGTAGACCAGGCTGGCCTCAAACTCACTGAGATCCACCTGCCTCTGTTTCCTGGGTGCTTGGATTAAAGATGTGTGCCACCACACCTGGTTCTGGGGCATGTTTTAAGACTTTCACCAAAATCCTCAATATAGAATTTAAAATGGACAAATTAAAAGTACCCTGGGAAGGTATAATAGAAGTTGATTAAAGCTGTAAATACACCACTCGAAACAAGGGAAAGCAGACAAAAGCTAAGACACTACAGAAAAAGGTAACTATTGAACCGTGTAACACTTATAAACAGGCAAAGTACCTGGAGTTAAAGTCTCTAAGGTGCACAGCTGGGAAGAATGGATGGATATTAGAAAACAATGGGTGAAACCAAGACTTAAAGAAACTATAAACCCTAGCAACCAAAGGAGCTCAACAACTGGAAGAGTAACAGAGAAAAACTGCACCAGAGACAAATGACTCAGAAAAAAAAATGACATAGGGAATACATGTCAAAGGAGGGAGGCATTATTTATATGAGAATCTGAGAATAAAGGCAAAATGACTCATGAAAAATGTCAATGATTAGACAGCCAATGTCTTATCAAAAACAAAGAAGGAAAGAAAGAAAGAAAAAAAGAAAGAAAGAAAGAAAAGTAAAGGAAAATATTTTGGCTGGAGAGATGGTTCAGTGGTTTAGAGTACATGCTTCTCTTCCAGAGGACTGAGGGTTGAACCCAGCAATTACATGGTGGCTCACAGCTGTCCATAATCCCAGATGCAGTGCATGTGATGCCTTCTTCTGCCTCCATGGGCATCAGGTACAGACATGGTGCACATATATACATTCAAGCAAAACATCCAAACACATATGATAAAATACAATTTTAAAAATGAAGAGCAAAGTGACAATTAAAAAATACAAATTATTATCCCTTTTTCCAGAATTTTATATCCAAATAAAAATTTTGCAAAATAAAGAATCAGGTATGTAAATCTAAAAGAATTTAACATAAATGGGCTCATAATCTAAGAAATGCTGATGGAAGGCAGAGGAAAAATAATGCCATAAGACATATGAGACTATTTGAGTGCAAAATACTGGAAAGGGTAACTACATGTATAATGATTTTTTTAATGTTTATAAGAAAATTGGCTGTTTAAGTAAAAAGTATTGTCAGGTTTATACTTGTTGATAAGAGCTTTCTAATAATGCCCAAGGCCAGGAAGAATTGAAAGTGTACTATTAAGGCTATTTTACTATAGATTAAGTAGTAAATATCATTTAAAAGCTGCTAATTATACATTAAAGTTCTACACCACCTTAAAGCAATCACTGAGATGGAGGAGCTGAGTCAGAGCAAGTGATGAACAAAGGAAATTCAACATAATCAAACCGGTCATTGAAAAGAAAGCCAAAGCAGGAAAAGAGCAGATGGACTCAAATGGACTGGAAAGAGTAAGATGATAAAACTAGAGCAATGAAAATAGTAAATGAATAAACAAATAAAAGTCATCTAAAATTCTTGATTGTCATTTTGTTGGATGGAGAAGTTCCCAGAAAATTAAGGAAGCATAACTCTGGGTGTGTCTTGGGAGGGTGATTTAAAAGAGGATTGACACAAGGGTAAGAACATACCCTGAGAGTGGGTCATGCCATCCTCTAGGATGGGACCACATATAGAAGACAAAGGATAAAGGAAAATGCCATCTCATTATCTCTCTGTTTCCTGGCTACCCTTCTACAGACTGCCTACCCCCAACACCTCCTACCACAGTAATAGATGAACTATGACATCTGTGAACTGATACCATTTATGACCCCATAAACCACTTGAAATTACTTTCTCTAAGTTATTCTCAGGTACAGTATAAGTGATTAACAGACTATACATAGGCATTCCAATGAAAAGATGTGTTACGGAGATATGTTTAATGGATTATCTGGTTTGTCATAGTTTGCTTCTCTCTTGCTGTGATTGTTGAGGCCTGCTCCTTTTTGGTAGCATAACTATAGACGTTTTTATTTCACGCCTACAAGCCCCACCATCTCAGCTTGTTGCTGATATAAAAGGTTACGTTGACCATAAACTGTTTATGATCAGCATAACCTATGGCCGTATTAATCAGCAAAAAAAAAAAAAAATCCCCATCCATAAGCTCAGCTGCCCTAAGCTGCCAGGCACACTTTCAATGTTATCTAGAACTGCTTGTTAGCAAAGTAACTTGGGTCAGAGCTGACCACCATCCACCTGCTATGAGCAAATTGAGGTTCTCCCCCTTTAAATATGGAATACAACTTCCCCTCAAGGAGGCAGTTCAGATCTCAAACTGGCTGCTCCCACTGAGCTCAGAGAAAAATAAAGCTTTCATTTTAGCTTCTGTGTCTGAAGTGAGTTTTCTTGGCTTCCATTCCAAACCCAACAAACATGAAGCAGAAACAGGAATTGAAGTAGAGACCATGGAAGAACAGTCTACTGGCTTGCTTTCAGCCTGGAGTTCAGATACCAAATTGCAAGAGGCATTCAGTAGGATAGTGAATGGAGTGCACACAGACGGCTGTCCATTTCTCTCAAATGTGCTTCAGTGCCAATCTTAGGTATGTATACAATAGAAATAAAAAAAATACCATAGACTTAAATGTGAAACCTAAAATGAGGAAAATATAAAAGAAAGGTTTTTTAAAATTTTTTATTAATTTGTTCTTGTTACGTCTCAATGGTTATCCCATCCCTTGTATCCTCCCATTCTTCCCTCCCTCCCATTTTCCCCTTATTCCCCTCCCTTATGACTGTTCCTGAGGGGGATTACCTCCCCCTGTATATGTTCATAGGGTATCAAGTCTCTTCTTGGTAACCTGCTATCCTTCCTCTGAGTGCCACCAGGTCTCCCCCTCCAGGGGACATGGTCAAATATGAGGCACCAGAGTATGTGAGAAAGTAATATCCCACTCTCCACTCAACTGTGGAGAATGTTCTGTCCATTAGCTAGATCTGGGTAGGGGTTTAAGGTTCACCGCCTGTATTGTCCTTGGCTGGTGCCTTAGTTTGAGCGGGACCCCTGGGCCCAAATCTGCCTATCATAATGTTCTACTTGTAGGCTTCTAGGACCCTCTGGATCCTTCTACTTTGCCATTCTCCCATGCTTCTCTCATCTACAGTCCCAATAGGATGTCCTCCCCTCTGTCCCACTTTCCTGGTAAGTGAAGGGTGTCGTGGGACATGCCCTTTGGCTAGTAGGCAGATATAAGTGAGTATAAACCATTTGAGTCTTTCTGCTTCTGGGCTAACTCACTCATTATGATCAGAAAGTTTTAGTGACCTTTGTTTAAACAAATCATTAAAGGTATGATTTATGGAACTGAAAAAATGGTTTTATAAACCAAAGGTCTGTGTTGTCACCTCCCTAAGTATATTTCAAATCCTTTCTCCCTGTATTTGGAACTATACCACTAAGAAAGTCATTGAGTATGGTGAGTCTGGGATAGTGAGATTCTGAGTCAATAAAACATGTGTCCTTGTAAAAGAAGACACTTAAAAACACTCTCCACTTTCTTCGCTCATCAAATATATTTATCAAAACTTACCAGACCACATGATCAAAGAGTAAGGAAGAAGATAGAGAGCCTACACTAGATTCCAAACTTGCTGGAACATTTATCTATAACTTCCAGTCTCCAGAACTCTAAGAAAATAATGCTTGCAGACCATCCAATCCATATTATCTTATGACAGCAGCAAAATACCACTAAGACAAGGGGTAAATTAGAGTTCATCGGAATTAGTAGCTTCTATTCATAAAAAGATAACTTTAAAAAATTAGCAGGTCATAGAATGAGGAAAATGATTTTTCAATCACATCATAGAGTAGTGTCTAAAACATAAATAATTTCAGAATAATTGTTTTGTATCTAAGGTATGTGAATAATGATATTAGTAAGAAATAACAATAAATACAGAAAATTTGAAAATAATGACTAAAAGAGATATGGTGGCAAATACGTATATTAAAATAACCCCAGTATAATTAATTTTTAGACTCTAAAGAGTCATGAACCCTTTGGCAAATCTCTATCTCTAAAAATATTTGCATCATGACTCATAGCAATGGTAAATTATAGTTGTGAAGTAGTAATGAAACAATTTTATGCTTGGGGGAGGGGAGTCACCATAGTATGAGAAATTGTATTAAAGGGTTGCAGCATTAGGAAGGTTGAAAAACACTGCTGAAGAGAATTGCAAAAACTAATTGGGGACGTGATGTAGAAGGAATCTCTTGTGTATCATGTGGTGCAAAACTTGTTAACTAAAAATACCTATGCCCTTGGCTGAGTCAGGAAATAGGTGGAGCATCTGTAGGTAGAAGGGAATCTAGAATAAAGCCAGGCATGAGTGGATTTGCCTGGCAAGATGTGAAGAGGATGGATGCATGGTACCTGAGCTCAGGTAACCTGCCAGGTAGCAGAATGGAGATTAAAAACATCCCACTACACACGGCATTCCATACATGGAACATAGAATCAAACCTAATCTGAGAAAAGTCCTGTGTAGAGACACAAAACCTCCACCAAACAAAACTGCTTTTAAGCTCTGTCTCTTTAAGAAGAGAAGCCTGGTCTGCTTAAAAGAGAGCAAAGCAGACCAGACTATGGCTTTGGGCACTTTCACCCTGAAGGTGAAAAGCTTTCCAAAACAGTGGTAGTCAATGAGTCTTGGAGAAGTGGCTGGGAAAGAGGTTTTTAGCCAAGAACCTGGAAAGGAAGAGGACATCACAGAGAGGCAAAGTGGAACTTAGCTTTTTTAAAGTAAACCTCTGCATATATAAATCTGCTGCTTTGCAAGGCTCCTGTCTTATTCCCTCTCTTAGACCATTTTTGCTGTCTATTCTATTTCCCCTGCTGTGTGAGATTACATGTCCTCTGAGAGGCTCCACCCAGCAGTGGATTGAAACAGATGCTGACACTTACAGCCAAACACTGGGGAAACGTGGTGGGAAGGATGGAAGGACCTGGAGGGGAGAAGAGCTCCACAAGAAGGCCTACAGAGCCAACTAACCAAGGCCCAGAGGGGCCTGTGGAGACAGAAGCACCAACCAAGGACCATGCATGGACTGGACCTCGGCCCTCTATACATATGCAGCCAAAGGGCAGTTTGGACTTCATGTGAGTCTTCTAGTAAGAGTAGTTGGGGCTGTCTTTGACAGGGACTCTGTTGCTTGCTTACTAGGGCACAGGGGAAAAGGATGTGCTTAGTCCTGATGCAATTTGATGTGCCTAGGTGAGTTGGTGGGAAGAGTTCCCTTTTCTGGGGAGCAGGGGAAAGGAGATAGAGCAAAGAGGGTGGGAGGGTAGGACATGGAGGAGAGGAGAGAGGGGGCTACAATTGTGATGTAAAGTGAATAAATAATTTTTTTAAACAAATCTGCCTCTAAAGAAAAAGAGGCCTCTGAACAACTAGCTCATTGGGCAGGGCCAAAGCTGTGTATCAGTCTCTTGAATAAGTCCAGGCACTTGAGGCAGGTGGAGACCTGAAGTTTTCTGGACCAGCAACTACAGTGGTAGCTAGCAGATGCCACTGAGAAGCTGGCAGACAGATCACAACATGGCCAGACCACTTCTTCTTGTCCAGTTGGTCATGGCAGGAGGCTTTAAGACTTGACCTGAACTGCAGAGAAGAAGGAGGTGTGGCCAAGCATAGCACAGTGCAGGAAGCAGGAGCCAAGTGCAAACACAAAAAGACAATAAATAAGTAAATAAGTAAATAATCAGTCAAACTTCTCATCAGGTAAAAATTGTTTAACAATTACACTTTTATGCAAATAAATAAACTAAACTGAAACAGTCAAAAATATAGTTAAATAATAGTTCTTCTTAGAGAGACTTAAAGAAATTTAATAAATAAATAAATATTTTCTTTGTCAAAAAAGGAAAATCCTGTAGAGGAGGCCATTTGGACCATATACAAGTTTGTTTTTACTGTCAACATATAAATAATAATAATAGTAATATGTTTAATATAAGCATAGAGTCATATATCATATGGTTTTTAAGAAAGATCAAACTAAAATAGATGTGTAGAAGGAGACTGAGATATGCATTGTTGGATTGGTGGCCATCGAAGAGAGATTAGAAAAAATAGTTCCAGACAAGAAAAGTCCATAAGTGCTTGATGAATTAGCATGGCAACCCATAAATGTACAATATATTAAATTGGAAATCAAGATTTTACTTATTGATACATATTCAGAATTACAATGGGCTTTTGCCTTGATTTGTGGGGAGTCTGATTCTGAGGTTACACATATGTTAAAAATGTCTCTGAAGGGCCTTTGCAAATTGAGGCTGATTGTGCTTCAGCATGTTTATCTGCTGGAATGCAGCAGATTTTTGGACAATATGGCATGAAACATATTACAGATATATCTTGTAGTCCTACAGGACAAGTAATTTTAAAAGGAGCTAACAATATTTTAAAGAATATGCTTATAGAACAGAGGGGGAAGATATAATATCCTAGGATATATTAAATGATGTTTTGTTGACTTTGAAATTTTTAAAAATCAATGAGACAAGTAGCACAACTGTTAAAAAGCACTGGATTTTAGAAAGGACTTTAGGATTTTAGAAAGGATTTTAAAAAGCAGTAGATTTTTAAAAGGATTTTAGAAAAAAATTAGATCAACATATAAAGTTCCTAATTCCAAAGTGGAAGAAAAGAGATCAGTCCTGTTGGGGAAGAGATTTTATGTATATTCTTACAGGAGAAAGAAAACTGTGTCTTCCATCCAAACTGATAAGAATCAGATTTGATAGAGAGAGAGACCTCCTGAAGACCTTAGCCACACACCAGAAGAAACAAATCAAGACCAAGCAGGTAACAATATGATGGTGCCTCTACGGGACTGGCTGAGGCATAAGTGTCTATGTGTAGCCAGAAAATCTTGTTGGCTACAGATTCCTCAGGACTTATCATGCAATTTTTAAAAATGTGATAGATAAAACTTGGTATTGCAGTTTGATATACAATTCAAACTGCCTTAAAGAAAAACAGATGTCTTTCTTCTGCTCAAACAAAGAGCAGAAAATTGTTTTTAGTTTATCTGTGTAACTTGAACGTCCCATCCGTATGCAACGGAATTAGATCTTATTTGCTTTTAGGACAACTTCAAAGCAGCTAGCTCAAATCATCCAGAATCACAGACTGTTCCAAATAGGCTTAAATTTTCACAGCATTTAGAGACTGAACAACAAATGTTACTACTATCTTGCGTAACCATTTTCCCCAATTTGTTTTTTGGCCTCCAAGGGTATTTTGTGGCTCAAGCCAGCAGGAAACAATCTCAAGAAGAAATACTTGCCATTCCTTCATGTTGGGGTTGGTAGGTTTTTGTTGTTCTATTGGGTGATGAGTGCTTGCCATTATAAAGGGGAATAGAAAAAGGGGAAAGATAGAAATATATAGGAATATATAGAAATATTAGGGGGAAAGGTAGATTATTGAATCTACTCTTAAACCCAAAAATATTTTTATAAACCAATAATCTTACATTGATACAGAATTTTGTATATTGATACAAATTTAAGGTCTTAATTGGTATAAATATTTGCATATTGATTTTAAAAAGTTATTTTTGATACAACATCATTATGTTTCAACTCTTGTATAAGGTCTTGGACCTTTGTAACTCATGTAAAAGTGCAATGATTACTTCTAGTCCTTTAAAAAGATGCTTTAAAAACTGTTTAGGATAATTAAAAAATGCCTTACCAATATGTCTGTCAGATATATTGGGCCAGAAGGCTAAAGAAGAAGCTCCAACATAATAGCTTTGGGTGACTGTCCCTGTCATCTTATTTGGAAACCTACTAACCTGCACACCTGGCATACTCAGGTAATCAAGTTCATTCCTTCTCAAGTCTCTGATGGAGTTGAAGACCAGGTAGCTTAGTTTTACAATGAAGTTTAGTTGTTTAGGGGTTAAGATGTTTTTAAGTCTAAATAGATGTTTTAAGTTGATAACAACAAGATGTGAAGAATAATGATTCACATTCAGAATTTTAGATGTACCAAGATAGGAAAGATGTTTTCTTCAAGGCTGCCAAATACAAATAGCCAAAACACTAATAATGTAACATTTATATAATTTCTGATTATGTCAGGGTTCTTCTTGGTATATGTAATTTATTGTATATATGTGTAATAGTATAAATGTATATGTAAAAAAGTTCAATGCTTTGTATATAATAGATGTCTTTTTTTAACCTAAAAAAAGAAAAAATTCTCTTTTATTAATTAATCAGTTTTATTTTTACATATATATTTATATTATTACACATATATACAATAAACTACCTTTAGCAAGAAGAACCATGACACAATCAGGAATTATATAAATGTTACATTCTTAGTGTTATAGCTATTACTATTTGACAGCCTTGAAGAAAACATCTTTCTTATCTTTGTGTGTCTAAAATTCTGAATGTAAATATATCTCCATTACAACTTGTCAATAGCAACTTAAAACATCTATATAGACCTAAAAATATCTTAACCCCTAAACAACTAAGCCTCATTGTAAAACTAAGCTTCCCGGTCCTCAACTCCTCAGAGACTTGAGAATGAATAAACTTGATTACCCGAGTTCTCATTTTGAAAAAATATTGTCACATTCTGTAGGTTGCTTCCTCTTATGAATGACTATGTCATCTGCCTTACAGAAGCTTTTCAGTTTCATGAAGTCCTATTTATTAATTGTTGATCTTAGTGCCTGTGCTAACTGTGCTCTCTTTAGAAAATCTTCTCCTGTGACAATGTGTTCAAGGCTATTCTGTATTTTCTCCTCTATCAGGTTCAGTCTATCTGGTTTTCTGTGAGGTCTTAGATGCACTTATATTTCAGTTTTGTACAAATGATAAGTAAGGGTCTCTTTGCATTCTTATACATGGAGGGATCCAGTTTCACCAGCATAATTTGTTGAAGATGTTGCTGACACTTTATTTTTTCCAATGCATATTTCTTGTATATTTATTAAAAAAATCAGGTGTCCATATGTGTTTGATTTCATGTCTGGGTTTCAATTTGGTTGCATTGATTACTTGCCTGTTTTCATGTGAATACCATACAGATTACATTACTATAGCTCTGTACATTACTATAGCTCTGTACTATAACTTGGAATCAAGAAGGGGGAAACTTCCTGAAGCTCTTATATTGGTCAGAATTATGTAAGCTATGATGAGTTTTTGTTTTGTTATGTTTTGTTTTTTATCTTCCTTTTTTTAATTAATTTATTCATATTACATCTCAATTGTTAGCCCTTCCCCTGTTTCCTCCCATTCTTCCCTCCCTCCCACTTCCCCCCTTCTCCCCTCCCCTATGTCTGTGATTGAGGGAGACCTCCTCCCCCTATATATGCTCTTAGAATATCAAGTCTCTTCTTGGTAACTTGCTATCCTTCCTCTGAGTGCCGCCAGGCCTCCCCATCCAGGAAGTAACTCTTTGGTTATTGGATAAAATTTTTGGTATAAAAAATGCAAATTAATAATTTGTCAATCAAACTCATGGTCATGTCATATACTAGTCTAGCTTACCACAAAAATATTCACTCCAGCATAAACAGATAGTGAACAGCTAGAAATAAGCCACATTTGGCTATAAGATAGATATAGATGGATAAATAGATTGATAGATGATAGATGTATAATGATTATGTACTATGTAAATACATACATGCATATATATATATATATATATATATATATATATATAGTATATAGATGGTCTTTATATACCTCAGAGACCTACAGAATATAGCATTTAAAGATTTTTTTTATTACTTTAAGGTTTTTCTGGCAATGGTATATGTCAGCTCCTGGCAGCACTTCATTTCAACTTGAAAGATGATGAGCATTGAAGAATCTCCATTGATGGCTTCAAATGTGGCAAACTAGGAAAGTAATGCCCTTGTTTCACTGCAGACAAAATGCTGTCCAAATGGGCAAAAAATGGATGTAGGTGAAGTCGACTGCTGTGCTCTGCCAGGACGGGGTAACCATTCCCTTCATAGCTCCTGCTTCACAAATATGTCTGTCAGATATACTGTCCAAAATACTGAAGATTGATGCTCCAATAGAGGAAATTTGGGTGGCTGCCCAGGCAGCTGGCTTTCTGACAGTTCTTAATATTGGAAGCTGCTAACCTACACTTCCTACATACTTAGATAATATTTTATTGCTTCTCAAGTCCCTGATGAATTTGAAGATTAGATAGATATAGTCTTACAATTCAGTTTAGTTGTTTAGGAGTTAAGATGTTTTTGGTCTAGGAAGATATCTTTAGATAGGTAATACTACTAAGGATAGAAAGTAATTTAGGTTCAGAACTCTAAACTCATCAAGATAGGATACGTAATAGATCTCCACATAATGCGTACATAATACATAATACATCTCCACAGTTACCAGATGAATATGGACTGGACTTTGTGAATGTAAATCTTACCTAATAGTTTTCATAACTGTTTCATAATTATTATATATTAGTTTACTATTTAAGGAAAAAAGCCTTTTATTGGACTTAAATGGGGAATTGTATAAAGAATCTCTTGTTTATTATATGGATGGAGCACTTGTCAAATTTTTAAAAAATCTATGGCCTATGGCTGAGGCAGGAAATATGTGGGACTTTCAGCAGGCAGATGGGATTCTGGGATAGAGCCAGACATGTGGGATTCATCTGGAAAGATGGGAAGAGGATGGGCACAAGGTGCATGCGCTCAAGTAACCAGCCATGTGGCAGAACGGAGGATTGAATAAATGGATTATTTTAAGTTGTGAGCTAGTCAGAGAAGAGGCTGGCTATATGGTCTAGGTGTTTGTCAAATAATAATTGAGTCTTGTGAGTCATTATTCTGGGAGCTAAGGGGTAGGAGGAAAAACCACCTATAATAACTTGGCAAAGATGTGAGAGAGTAAAAATCTCATTGTTGGTAGAAAGCAAAATAATGCAGACAATTTGAAAAGGATGCTAGCAGTTTCTTGAAAAGTTGTCCTCATCAATTAATATCGCATTACAAAATGGTGGGCTTCCACTCTGCCACCAGTACAGTAGTGCCATAATAGAATGACACAAACATCTACACATAAGATGTAATGTGAAAATTACACCAGGGATAGCACCAACACTTCTCGATTGATTGATTGGTATCAAACCACTAAAAAAAAACTTGGGATGGATTCTTTTTATGGTACTGAGAAATAATAACTCACCCCGACATCTGATCTTCAGAATTACAACCTCCAGCAATGTATTTATGTTAAGGAATGAATAATGTATCCACCACTAACCAATCTGCTCAACCATAAGTAACCAGAGATTGGAAAACATTGGTCCAAAGATTTATAATCAAATGTTCACAATATTCAGAATAGCTTCATCTATCATACAAAAAAAAAAAAAAACCAACCCTGTCACAACAGAAACTAAGGAAAAGAGTAAATTACCTTTAATAGTAATAAAAATAAAAGCAATTAGACCATGGATGTAACTCCATGGTAGAGTACTTGTATAGCATATCTAGAGCCCCTACCTAGGTTGTGATGCATAGCACCAGAAGAAAAAACAACATACCACAAATACATAAATGGAATAGAAAATGATTTACACATTGGAAAAGAAAACCAATAAGTGAAAATGGATAGTCTGATTTATATGAGACTCTAAAAATTTTGAGTCAATATTTAGTAATAAGATATATAATTGGCTACTAAGGGTACAAAAATAAGGGTAGGCAGGAAAAAATAGCATAGAGGCGAAAGAGAATGACTGAGGAAAAAATGTCTGTTTCACTATTTGTGGTGGTTTCACAGGGATGTACTTAAGAGAATTTTTATCATAGCCTGAAGTAAAGAATAAGAATTGCACACAGGATGCAGCTCATATGTGTTTTCAGCCTCCACCTTGTGTACATAGCAGTCACAATTACTGGGGACTGAGGCCAGGAAATGGCAATTCTCTCTACACTATGGAGAAAGGCATGTACGGAACCATGAAAACACTGGGTGATTTTTTTAAAAAAAAAAATGTTCATCTTCCTTACTTCATTTTTACCATAATTGTGAAATTTTGCATATTTATTACCAATTTTCCCAAGCCAGAGCAAACCAAAAACAAACAAACACAAAAGCAAAACAATAAACTACCTTGAAAAGAAGAAGAAAAAGAATTGCATCTCGATCACAATGACCTGCTGGAGTCTTATTTATTTTAGAATATACTCAGGACCTCTCATCTCATGGCATACTGATGATGATTAATTTTTTTTTAAAGAATGAGATGCACCCCTAAGGACAGTGGTATACAATGTCCCCTACCTAATTCATTCTCTAAGAAGACTGCTAATAAGTGTGATTTGTTTCTACCTGCCCATCTTCAGTTCCTCATGGGAAAAATAACTTTCCCTTTAAGAACTCTGAATAAGTCCTGAATCTTGAGCTTTGAGATTTTTGTATAGTCTTGGACTGATCCAAACCACTTTTGAAACACAGCTTTTCACGTGTAATGATTAATAACCGATGCCTTAAGCTTAGACATATAGTATGACCCCAGCAGAGAAAAGTGTGTGGAATTGAGGTCCATTCCCTCTGGCTGACTTTCACCTCATCCTACCACCACCCCTGTCCCCAGGAGCTGTCTAAAAGATGATGAGATCAGAATAAGATATTTATTTCTCAGGTATAAATTTAGTTGAGTGTAAATCCATGATCTGTTCATATGAAACATTGTTTAAATTAAGGGGGGAAAGCCTGCAAGACCAAGTCTGCTATTATGAGAAACATTGATTTGAACTTGGCCTGGGGAGGAGTCTTGGCCTGCATTTTAATCAACACAACCAGTGTTTTTAAGTCAGGGCCAAATTCTTGTGACACATGATACAAAATTTATGAACTCTCTGAAGCTGATTTATAAACTGATAAAAAGATAATATAACCATATAGAACCACTGAAGAATAACCAGAGGGCAAAATTGAAGTTTTATTAAAATGACCCTCAATCATTCTACATCATATCTATACTGGATAAATAGTCACTTTGGCAGGTTCTGTAAGGACCTTGCAGCTCCTCCCCATCTAATGCATGATGAACCCGAGGTAGAAGAAAGTTGTCTCAGAAAATGAGACACATGAAAATATATTCTACAAACATTTATTAAGTGCCATCTCATGTTAGGTTGTATTTTGAATCAAAGCACAGTTCCCTCAAAAGCCCTTAAGTACAAGGTGGAAAGAAAACTATGTCAACACACAGAGCATCTACGCTATGGGGAACTGGGGAAGTCCAACAGAGTAGTCAACGGGGAAAGAGATTGCAAGAAGCAAGCTGCCTTAGTCAGACTTCAATATTTAAATCATTTATCCATTCAGGAAATATCCCATTTCTGCCAAACATCAGTGGTAGTGATCAGCATTGAACAAGAGGAACCCACAGCATTCCCCATGGAGATGACTCATTCTGTTATATTTTTCTCCTTAACAAAACCACGTTCTGAAAAAAAAATACCCTGCTTTCTGAGCAATAAAACCTAACATTTTATTGTCCAGCATTTACTTAAATGATAGAAACCCCAATATTTATTAAAATTGTATTACATTTATTTATTGTGTCTTGATAGGTATGTGTGGGTGAGTGCACATGCCATGTTTTTTTGTAAGGTGTGGAGAGTCAGGGGACAGTTTTCAGGAGTGAGTTCTCTTCAATAATCTGGGTCCAAAGAATTGAACTCAGGCCACCAGGCTTGCCAGCAAGCATTTTAAAACACTAAGTCTTATCTTATTTTCCCTCAGACCAATTCTTATGAACAGACTTTATTGAAAGAATGGGGAAAGAAGTTTTTGTCCTGTTTTGTTTTGGCATTTTTCCCTGGTGGTCTTTAAACCTAAGTAGTTGATAACACTGCTCTTGCTGGCCTGCAATGGTTATGCCTCATGCATATCCTTAAAATATTTAATACTCACATCTCCTAAATGAATAAATGTATTTAGAGCCTACCATAAGAAGTGCAGTGGTGGTGGGAGCAAAATTAGAACTTTATTAGAAGTTTAAGACTAAATCATAAGATTTGCAAATATTTTAAATATATAATTCTTAGATATTCATGGCCCTGAATCTAACAGTACCAGTGTCCCCTCTAGCATTAAACCATCTGACATAATAAAATCTGATGATCTAAGAGGCAAACCTTTTGCAGAAACCCATATAAGACAGTATATATTATAACATAAGACGTACCAAGAAAAACTCAGCCATTCAGAAGACAGCTCACTTGGTAAAGTGGTAGTCACAAATAATAATTCCCCCAGGATCCGTGCGAATAAAAAAAGAACAAGCAAACAAACAGACAGGCATGGTGGTGCTTAATTTTATTTTATTTTATTTTATTTTACTTTATTAATTTATTCTTGTTACATCTCAATGGTTATCCCATCCCTTGTATCCTCCCATTCTTCCCTCCCTCCCATTTCCCCCTTATTCCTCTCCCCTATGACTGTGCCTGAGGGGGATTACCTCCCCCTGTATATGTTCATAGGGTATCAAGTCTCTTCTTGGTAACCTGCTGTCCTTTCTCTGAGTGCCACCAGATCTCCCCCTCCAGGGGACATGGTCAAAGGTGAGGCACCAGCGTATGTGAGAAAGTAATATCCCACTCTCCACTCCACTGTGGAGAGTGTTTTGTCCATTGTCTAGATCTGGGTAGGGGTTTAAGGTTTACCGCCTGTATTGTCCTTGGCTGGTGCCTTAGTTTGAGCGGGACCCCTGGGCCCAAATCTGCCTATCATAATGTTCTACTTGTAGGCTTCTAGGACCCTCTGAATCCTTCTACTTTGCCATTCTCCCATGCTTCTCTCATCTAGAGTCCCACTAGAATGTCCTCCCCTCTGTCTCAGTTTCCTGGTAAGTGAAGGCTTTCGTGGGACATGCCCCTTGGGCTAATATGCAGATATAAGTGAGTATATACCATTTGAGTCTTTCTGCTTCTGGGTTAACTCACTCATTATGATCATTTCTAGCTCAATAGAAGATGCTCCAGCACACAACAAGAAAATAGTGGTGCTTAATTTTAATTCCAGCAGATGGGGACAGGAATGTCCATGGGACTGGCTGGCCAAACAGCACAGACGACATAGCTAATTTAAACTCTGTCTCAAAGCAAGTTGGAGGCGGTAGGATAGCTCAACAGATAAAGACGCTTCCCTCAAAGGATCAAAGGAGTTTGATCCTTGAGAAGCACATGGTGACTCATGCACACTGTCCTCTGACCACCACAAATATACCTTGACAGGTGTGTGCCTAAATATATACACACATGCTCACACACAAGTAAAATGTAATGGAACACTCAAAACCAAAATGGGCAGCTCCTGAAGAGTCATACCCAAGGCTGAACTCTGGTGCCTACACACATGTGGGCATACATCTGTACCTGAACATGCACCGACATGAATATGCCCCCTGCACACACAAGAGCTCAGAAAACTGCTAACATTGCCCATAGAAAATCAAACTTTGTGTCAGAGTTTATTTAAGCATCTATACACTTCTATCACTCCATAAAGAGATAAGAATAACTGCCTAGTCAGCCATTTGTAATAACAGGATGGAGCCCTGCTCATCCAATCTCTGTCCAAGGGCCTCTTTATCTTGGTTGTTACTTTCTGGAGAAAACGGGTGGTGGAGATCATGATTGGGTGACTCTCTTCTGAATGTCTCAACAAACGTATGCTCCACCTTAGGGATGGTTTATTGTTTCTAAGCATGCTATTGCACAATTGATAAATTTGTTTTACTTTTTAAAAAGCTATTCCTCCAAAATGGGAAGTGAGGGAAGTCTTGAGTGAGTGGATATTGGTGACATGAGAGCAGCTATGTTGAGAACCTAAGTAATAGCTCAGACTCATGGAAATGACAAAGGCTTCCCTGGGTGAAGGTTCAAAGACAGGTCAAAGGCTTCTGGTCTACGTACCAAGACTGACCAGTGCCTATAGAAACTACCCACTATAGCTTTCTCCTCCCAGATGCTTATAGTATGGGGCTGTTCCCTTATAGAGACCACCTACAGGGATTAGTTTAACCTGCTTCTTTGTTCAGCCATATTTAATAAACATGTCTCCTTGTTAGGTTGTATAATGTGAATCCTCTTCCTCAATTCACATACTGCTGATACTGTAGTTGATGATGTGTCTCCATCAAGAACATAGCCCACCTGATCCTTGCATTTCCATATGTGTGTCTGTAGTTTCTTCATTCCCTCGTCACCACAGTTAGGTCATCCCTATGCCAGGAAGGTTCTGGAACACCAAAATATGTACAGAATTACTAGTAAGTGCTTGTACTAGGTTCTAATCCAGTGTCTCCTAGTTATTAGGCATGTGATAATGAGTAATTTACATTTATTTGCCTCATTTTCCTCCTTTTAAAAAGAATATTAGCACTCAACTAATAAGGCTGTCATGGAGATTAGCTAAAAACACAGTAAATACAACAGTGCATCGAATGATCTAAGCAACCGTGAACTGTTAGCCATAACAATAGTACATTACTGGAAAGCCAAATCTACCTTCTGTACACCTAATAAAAGTATCTAAGTCAATACTATGAACATAAGCTATTATTGTTAAATTCCGTACAGATAGTGCTGATATTGAAGGCAACAGACTTCAAGCTTACTTTTTGTTGTTAAAAGGAAGCATCAGTCAATTTTCAAGGTTATTTAAAGACTCTCATAAAACCAAGTCTTTCCTTTTGTTACAATCACACAGATTAAAGGTGACTAAAAGGAAAGCAGTTTCTGTGTATGACTTGATGACATTTAATTTCTTAACCTAGGCATCAGCTAAAAGCTAAACTACTTGCAGCTGCATATGAACAGTACATGCAGAAATTCACACTGTAGAGTGTCAAGGCCCACAGGCAAGTAAGCTCTCTTAGTCCAGACTGGCATTAATTCAAGTATTAAAAACAAAAAAAATACATATTCCTCATAGTTCTTAAAACTAGAAAGCTAGCATCACAGCACAAGCATGTCTGGGTCCCGGATAGTCTCTTTCACCTTCGCCCTCTCCCTCTCTCTTATTTAGCCTTGAAGAATCCTCAGAGAGCCAGCTATATCCCTGACTGTCTGCTTATATAGGGGCACTAACCCCATTCATGATCAGTCTACATCCCAAGCCCCACCTCTCAACATCATTGTATTTGGGATTGGTA
>NC_140484.1:112975494-113137994 GCF_964271855.1 Acomys minous
GACTTTTCACTAGGGCTTACTTTGTACCGCATAAACCTGTACAATCTTTCTGTATTAATAATTAATTTAGATTTTATTAAATTCTAAAGTGTGGGTTTACATGTGAATCTGCATGTAACACACCACTTTGATTACACTTCTCCAGCTCAAAACTGTCTGCACAGAAACTCAAAGTGCTGACACAATGCTCTTCCACCTCCTCTTTTCCACCCAGCTTCTTTTAGTATGTTCACATATGATAGCTCACGTGTGTGCCTGCCAATCACTATGTGGTCTTGAAGCAAGAAGGTATGTGCTCTATCTCAGACTCTATGCCTCTTTCTACTTCGAGGCTGCAAGCCCCTATAAATATCTTCTTTATCCTCCCCTGACCATTGCACCATGACTGAGTCCTCCTTGCTCACACCAAATGCTTCTGAATCTTCCTAGCTTTGTAAACATACTTATCCATCTACTTTCTCCCTCCCCTCTTCTTTCAGCTTTGGCTAACACATCCATCTATCCTATTATATTAGTCCAGATCAGCTTTATGAGACTTCTGGGCTTGCAGCAGAAGGGAGACTGGCGGCTATTTGTTCCCCTTTACTAACCTTCCAAAATAAATATTTTTGAGTGAACAAGTGCATGATTGATTGAATGCCCCTTCCCTTGATGATCGCCTTCCCTGTGTTTGTGTCCAATTCCAGATGCAGCTACAGAGCCTGGAAAACTTGCCTTTGACAGTAAGCTGGACTCTGGATGACTGCTGAATGCTTTCTCCATGTACTGAGAACTTTGAAATTTTACTCATCTCTGTTTCCTGTAGCTCAGAGGCCTGCTCTTTGTAACATAGCCACAGAAAAATGAGAAACCATTTTATGTTTTTGGTTGGCAGAGAAAAGGTCTCTCTTCTTCCTGAATCCCAGAAGAGGAAGGATTTAATGTTTCTTAACTTTTTTAAATCTGAGCTCACTGAACCACTGAAACCTGATTCATCTGTATTCTGTGGAACTCCTAACATCTGCTGCATGGCTCCTAAACCAAGTGGACAGAAATCCCTGGAGCCACCTTGACAAGGCCAAGTTCATGGAGGAAGACAGAGTAAAGGCTGTGGGAAGAGTTTGGGGAGGAAGGTGATGATGAAGAAACTCCTCGTATCCTGGGTGCCTGATTCCACCATCTTTTAGATATGGGAGACCTAATAAGTCTTTATACACGTTTCCTTTCTCATCCTAATATGAGGATGTAAAAATCTTGTTTCTAACATCAGTGAGTGAAGATTAACTGGACTGAAAGAATAGAATGATTCTAGAATAATGTTTGGTATTCAGGCCTAGTGTACACTTTCCTGATACCTCCCAAAGCTGTTCTCTGGAGACAGAGTCACCTGAAGACATCTTTCCTTAAATTCCTGAAAAGCGGTGTCACAGTTGTAGAAACCAGTTTCTTTCATTTTTCTGTTTGTCACTAGCAACAAAATATCCTCTCTCTCTCTCTCTCTCTCTCTCTCTCTCTCTCTCTCTCTCTCTCTCTCTCTCTCTCTCTCTCTCTCTCTCCCTCCTTCCCTCCCCCCCTCTCTCTCCCTTCCTTACTTCCCCCCCCACACACACACATACACATATGCACCCGTAATGTATATGAGAACTTCAAGTTGATTTCCTGGAAAGTTCCAAATACTTGTCATGAGAGAAGAGTGAATTTATATTTCAAGCTAGAGAAGACCCTTGCATCCAAAATAGCCTATTCTGAAACATCATCTATTTGGATATATAATGACACCATATATCAAAAGCAGAGTTCCAGTTCCTACAGCCAAATCCCCTGCCACACTGTAAGTTTTCACATTTTTTTTCCATTCCCAGAGAAGATTCCAGTTACTGAAGAGCTCAGGGTTGGCCAGAAGGACACGGAATTAGATTTCACAGCAGAGGTCTGCTGAGATGTGGCATCTAATAACTCAATACTGTCACTTCAATATCACAGAAGGAAGGGAGGAGGGACTTTCTGTGCTGGAACTACTTGGCAGGACCACCCACCTGGCTCCTTCTCCACTGTGCTGTTGTGGGAGTCCATTGTAGCCATCCTTCTTTCTGCATACAGCAGCGGTTCACAAACTTCCTAATGCTGTGGCACTTTAATACAGTTCCTCATGTTGCAGTGACCTCAACCACAACATTATTTCATTGCTACATCATAACTGTAATCTTCTTACTGTTATTGATTATGAAAAATGAAAATATCTTATATGTAGTATATCTGATATGTGATCCCCAAAGGGGTCATGACCCACAGATGGAAAACCACTGTCATATAGCCTCCTCTCGAGATCTGGACAGTCAGGCCAGGTGTGGTGGCACACGCCTTTAATCCAACACTTGGGAGGCAGAGGCTGGTGGATCAATGTGAGTTCGAGGCCAGCCTGGTCTACAAAATGAGTCCAGGACAGCCAAGGCAACACAGAGAGACCTTGTCTAGAAAAAACACACAAAAAAAATAACCAACAAAACAACAACAACAAAAAAGATCTGTACAGTCCAATGCTCCAATTAATGTCACTTCCTATTTCTTCAAAGCCAATGTAACTGTTTTCGTGGATCTTTCTCACAGCGCATGCTGGCAAAGACACTTTATAATTTAAGGGGTTGTACTTGGTTCCATCTTCTCCAGACTTGGAAATGTTTCTCCAGTGCTAGTTGCATGTCTAATGCTCTTGTTTTAATTTGCTCTCTGCTTAATTGTTGAGAGGGTAGAAAATGTACTAAGCTCAAACCATGGCCCACACTGTGCTGGATCACACACTTTGCTCACTAGGACACTGGCTCCCAAATGTGTCTCAAATCACCCAGAGGGCTTAACAAGGAAGAAATTTCTGGGCCCACTTCCAGAGGTCCTGATTCAGTAGGTCTGGGTAGATCTATAGAACCTCCTCCTACAACATTGTCAGGAGTTAAAATAGTTCATCAGAAACTTCTTTAGGTATAAAACAAGTTAGTCTTTTCTGTGGTATCAAGAGACAGATTAAAAGAAAAACAACTCATATCCAGTCCACTTAAATAGCCATGAAGTCAATATGGAGGGAGACTTAAGTCTTTTTAGCCTCTTCTTCCAGGCACCGTGTTTAACGTAAAACAAGAAAACTAATACCACACTTCCACCATGCCATCAGCCACTACACACAGAAATTATTATCTCGTTGTTTTTATTTTAATTACTTAGTTAGTCAGGCCTTAGGTTAGCAAACAATAATAATCAGTTGCGTTATGGCATTTTAATAGATATTCTTCATTATATGTTGGCCTCACTAATTCTCCTCCCATAGTGCATTTCCCTGACCCTTGTTCTCTTGGCTGGGGCATCTTCTCAGATAGTCCATCACTTCTCTATTCATGCCGTATATACCCCACCGCCCTCAGACTCACACTACTTAAATTATCTTCTACCTTCTCCATACCATCCCTCAAAGACCCTCAGTTCTAACCATCTCTCCTTCTGTTCCCTTCATCATCCACGTATCTCCTTCTCTGCCCCACTTGATCCTCCCATTGTTGTCTCCTCCAATCCCAGTCCACTCATAAAAATCTGTTCTATTTCCTCCTCCCGTGGATATCCATACATCCCTCCTAGCCCCTTTCTCTTTGTCTAACCTCTTTAAAACTACAGACTGTAGTTTGGTTATCACTTATTCAATGGATAATATTCACATATAGGAAACCACATACATAAAATTTATATCCTGGATCTGGGATTCCTTATTCAGGATGATATTTGTCTAGTTCCATCCATTTGCCATTTTTAAAAACATATGTGTAATTCTGTAAGTGTTCCACATCTTAATCCATTCCTCAATTGATGGACATCTAGGTTGTTTCCAATTTTTGGCTATTAGGAATAGAGCATCAATGAACATGGTTGAGGAAATGTCTTTGTGATAGGCAGAAGCATCCTTTATGTATATGCCCAAGAGTGGTAGAGCTGGACCTTGACTTAGATTGATTCTCAGCTTCCCGAGGATCAAATGTAGGGTAGAATAATCATAGCCTTCTGGAAATCAAATAATTTTTATTAAAAGAGTTTAAGGGAAAGTTAAACTTGTTTTTGTTGTTGATTTAGAAGTCATGTTTGCTACTCTTAATGAAATATATTCCGTGGAGATGAATATCTTCAGTGAAATATAAAATTACAGAAAGGTTTTAGATGGTAAAAGAAAATTTAAATGTAATTAAACTGACAGAACATGTCAAGGAACTATAAAGTATAAAATTAACACAGTAGAAAATTAAAGCAGTAATGTAGATGACAAACTAAACCTCTAAGAATGGAGAAGGAAATAAAACCTAAGAAGATGTAATATAACAGAAATGGATAGGAGACTGAAAAAAAAATACGTTACTTAATTTATTATTTTTCTCCGAGGCACAAACTCTCCATTTTAGAGACTGTTTATGTGCTGTTCAGTGTTGTTGCACCTGACAGCCATTCATGCTGTTGCTAACACCTATTTGTCAGGCAATGTTTTTAAGGGGATGTTAGAGGTGTCACAAAAGAAGAACTCATAGATCAAGAAATGTTATTTTCAGGATGGATACAGAAAAAAATGAAGCAAAAATAATCGTAAAAAACCTAACAGGGACTAGAAAATGGTGCACTAGGTAAAGACACTTGTGACTAGGCCTGATGACCAAAGTTCAGTTCCTAAGACTACATGGTGGAAGGAGAGAACCAGTTACCTTGGGTTGTCCTTCGATCTCCCCTATATACCATGGCATGCATACGCAAGCACTCATATACACATATATGATTAATATGTACATGCATACATACACATAATGATCATATAAATTTGGAGGGATTTTTTGAAAACTTCATATATTTCATACATAAGTATTATATCTGCATCACTCCCACCCCTTCCTTTTCTCCTCCAAATTCTTCCATGTGTTCTCATTCTTAAATTTATGACCTCTTTTTTATTACATACATGCACACACAAATGCATGCATACACACACATGTCCATATCCCATAACATATATCAACCCTGCTGACTCCACTTAATATTGCTCGTCTGTATGTGTGCCCAGACCTAAGCCCTGGGGACTGGAAACCTATGCTGGAACTTGATTCTCCCTCTCAGTAGCCATTGACCTCCTGTAGCTCTTTACTATGATTGGTGCTATGTGGATTTTCCCTTGTCCACACTTACATGTTAACTGGTTTTGTCATCCCTCCCTTCCTTTCTCCCTCCTTGCTTTCCTTTTTTATTTCCTTTTCTTTCCAGTGCTGAGAACTGAATGTGGGAGTTGTACACACTAAACCTGTTCTATTACTGAACCAACTCCTAAGACTTCTTTTTACTTTTACTTTTAGTCAGGGTCTCTCTGTCCCCCAGGGTATATGGCATTCATGCTGTAACCCAAGTAATATTTGAATTTATGATCCTCCTAACTCAGTTTTCCAGGTAGCTGGGATTCCAAACCTTTGCCACCAGGCCCAGATGGACTGATTTCATTTTTCTTCATGTTTTTGTAGCAGTAGAATTTGTAAAAGCAGTACATTTACTCCTATGTACAGATTTAATTAAACATCATAAACTGATATATAATAATTTTATCATAATTTGGCTTGTAATTTATAACAATCAATCATAGGCTATGATTTTTATGTATATTTAAAATATGGCTTTGAAATTGTTCAACATATTTTCCAGCTTATTCTTTTAAAGAAATTGTTTTTATTTTATTTTTTCATTAGTTTATTTACTTTATATCCCAATCTGAACTCCCCCTCCCTCCTCTCTTCTCAGCCCCACCTTCTCACCTCCCATTGCTTCCCCATGTCCCTCTCCTTTTCTTCTCAGAGAAGGGGAGACTTCTCATGGGTATGCCCACCTTGGCATATCAAGTTGGCTGAGTGCATCCTCTTATATTGAAGCTAGACAAGTTATTCCAGTTAGGGGAAAGGCATCCAAAGGCAGGCAAGAGAGTTAGAGACAGTCCCTGATGCTGATGTTAGAGGTCAGGTCCCACATCCTATGGATGCTTTCTTGCTGGTGGTACATTCTCTGTGAGCCCCTATGCGACCAGGTTAGTTGATTCTGTAAGGTTTCTTGTGGTGTTTTACCTCTGGCTCTTTCAGTCTTTCTTCCACATCATCCAAAGATTCCCTGAGATCTGCCTAATGTTTGGATGTGGGTCTCGGCTTCTGTTTTCATTAGCTGTTAGGTAAAGCCAGTCAGATAAACATTAGGCTAGGCTCATGTCTGCATGCAAGAGAATGTTATTAATAGTGTCGGGGTGGGCTCTCTCCCATGGCATGCAACTCAAGTTGGGACAGATGTTGGTTAGCTGGGTCCAAACTTTTAGTGTTCCCCTCTCTCCATTGGAAGTTCCACCTGGCTACAGGAGGTGGCCATTTCAGGCTCCATCTCCCTGATGCAAGGAGTCGCAACTGGAGTCACCACCATAGACTCCAAGGAGCCTCTACAGTCCCAGAGATGCCATTCTCTGGGACTTACACTCTCTCTCCCAGATCCTTCTCCCTGCCTCCCCACGCCTGATCCCCAACCCTGTTCCACTCTCCACCCACTTTCCCTTCAGTTCTCTCGCTCAGTCTACCTCAGATATCTACTTTACTTCCTCTTCTGAGGGAGATTCAACCATCCTTCTACAAGCCCTCCTTGCGAATTAGCTTCTTTGGATTTTCAGATGTTATGACAGTCATCCTGTCCTTTATGGGTAATATCCACTAATAAGTGAGTCCATTCTATACATGTCTTTCTGGGTCTAAGTTACCTCACTCAGGATGATGTTGTTTAGTTCCATCCATTTGTCTGAAAACTGCATGATGTCCTTGTTTTTCACAGCTGAGAAGTATTCGATTGTATAAATGTAGTACATTGTGTAAATGTACTACATTTTCTTTATCCATTCTTCAGTTGAGGGACATCTAGGTTGTTTCCAGTTTCTGGCTATTACAAATCAAGCTGCTATGAACATAGTTGAGCAAGTGTCCTTGCAGTATGGTGGAGTACCTTTTGGGTGTATGATTGGGGCCTTGAGGTAGAACTTTGTCCAGTTTTCTGAGAAAGCACCAGATTGATTTCCAAAGTGTTTGTACCTTCATCAGAAATGGAATAGTGTTCCCCTTACTCCACATCCTTGTCAGCATATGCTTTCACTTAAGTGTTTTGATCTTAGCCATTCCAATAGATGGAAGATGTAATCTTAGAGTTGTTTTGATTTGCATTTTATGGCTAAAGATGTTGAACACTTCTTTAAATATTCCTCAGCCATTGGAGAGTCTTACGTTGAGAATTCTCTGTTTAGCCCTGAACCACATTTTAGATTGGATTCGTTGGTTTGCTGGAGTTTAATTTCTTGATTTCTTCATATATTTTGGATATTAGTCCTCTGTCAAATGTAGAGTTGGTAAAGATCTTTTCCCAATCTGTCAGCTGGCTGCTGTTTTGGCCTATTGATGGTGTGTGTCCTTTGCCTTGAAGAACCTTTTCAGTTTCATGAGGGTCCACTTAACAATTCTTGATCTTAGAGCTTGAGCTTTTGGTATTTTGTTCGGCTGTTGGTGTCTTCTGTGCCAATTCTAATATATTTAGTGTATCCAGTTTTATGTTGAGGTCTTTGATCCACTTAGACTTGAATTTTGTGCAGGGTGATAAATATGAATCTATTTGCATTCTTCTTCAGCCAGTTAGATCAGCACCATTTGTTGAAGATGCTTTCTTGTTTCCATTGTGTGGTTTTGGCTTCTTTGTCAACAATCAAATGTCCATAGGTTTGTCACTTTCTTTCTGGGCCATTGATTGGATTCCATTGATCTACCTGTCTGTTTTTATGCCAATTCCATGTGGTTTTTATTATTATTGTTCTACAGTACAGCATTAAATCAGGGATGGTGATGCCTCCAGAAGTTTGGTTTTTTTGTGTGTTTGGTTGGTTGGTTGGGTTTTTTGTTTGTTTGTTTGTTTCTTTCTTTTTTTTGTATAGGATTATTTTAGCCATCCTGGATTTTTTTTATTAATATAAAATTGAGAATTAGTTTTTCAAGGTCTGTAAAGAATTGTGTTTGAATTTTTATTGAGAATTGCACTGAATCTGTAGATTGCTCTTGATAAAATGGCAGTTTTTACTATGTTAATCCTACTAACCCATGAGCATGAGAGACTTTTTCATCTTTTGATTTCTTCAATTTCTTTCTGCAGAGATCTGAACTTCTTGTCACACAAGTCTTTCACTTGCTTGGTTAGAGTTATCCCAAGATATATATGTTATTTGTGAATATTGTGAAGGGTGTTGTTTCCCTAATTTCTTTCTCAGCCTGTTTATCACTTGTGTAAAGGAGGGCTACTAATTTTTTTTTTAGTTAATTATGCATCCAACCATTTTCCTGAAGGGGTTTATGAGCTGTAGTTCTCTGGTAGAATTTTTGGAGGCACTTACGTATAGTATCATATCATCTTTGTGTACATGCGCAAGAGTAGTAGATCTGGACCTTGACTTATATTGATTTCCATCTTCCTGAGGAACAAATGTAAGGCTGAATAATAAAAGCCTGCTAGGAATCAAATATTTTTTATTAAAAGAATTTAAGGGCAAGTTAAACCTTTTTCTGTTGTTGTTTTCGAAGTCATGTTTGCTACTCTTAATAAAATAAATTCCATGGAGATGAATATCTTCAGTGAAATATAAAATTACAGAAAGTTTTAGATGGTAAGAGAAAATTTAAATGCAATTAAACTGACAGAACATACTCTTTTTTGTTCTGTACATTTAATGTTTTTATTATCATGTGGCAGGAAGATTTTCTTTTTTGCTTCAATCTATTTGGCATTCTCTAGGCTTTTTAGATATTTATAGGCATCTCTTTCTTTAGATTAGGAAATATTTATTCTATGATATTTGGAAAATATTTTCTAGGCCTTGGGGCTATGAATATATTTTTTATTTTTTTTAATTTTTAATTTAATTTTATTAATTTATTATTATTACCTCTCAATGGTTATCCCATCCCTTGTATCCTCCCATTCCTCCCTTCCTCCCATTTTCCCCTTACTCCCCTCCCCTATCACTGTGCCTGAGGGGAACCTCCTCCTCCTTTATATGCTCATAGGGTATCAAGTCTCTTCTTGGTAGCCTGCTATCCTTCCTCTGAGTGCCACCAGGCCTCCCCATCCAGGGGACATGGTCAAATATGAGGCATCAGAGTACGTGTGAAAGTCATACCCCACTCTCCATTCAACTATAGAGAATAGCCCATTGTGAATATTTTTCTTCCTCTATTCCTAATATGCTTAGATTTGGTCTTTTCCTAGTGTTAAATTTTTCTGCATGTTTGTATTAAAACATTTTTAGATGTAACATTTTCTTTGGCCAATGAATCATTTTCTTCTATTGTATCTTCCTTCTACACTGAGATTCTCTCTTTCATCTCTTATATTCTGTTTGCTGATGCTTGTGTCTGCAGTTTCTGTCTCTTACCTGGGTTTTTCATCTCCAGGATGTCCTCAGTTTGTTTTGTTTATTGCATCTATTTCCATTTTCATGTTTGAACAGTTTCATTCATTTCCTTCACCTGTTTCAGTGTATGTTCTCCTATTCCTTTAAGGAGTCTATTCATTTCTTCTATAAATGCCTCTATCGTTTTTATAAGATTGGATTTAAGATCATTTTCTTGTACTTCAGCTTTGTTAGGATTTCCAGGGCTTTCTGTAGTAAGACATCTGGGTTCTGGTGGTGCCATATTGCCCTGGTTCTTGCTGATTGTGTTCTTAGGCTAGTATTTGGCCATCTCACTGTCTCTGGTGTTGGCAGGCCTTTGGTAATGCAGACAGAGTTGTGAGCCAAAACGTGAAGTGCTGGTGGTTGCTGATGGCAACAGGCTTCTGGGAATTCAGGCCAAGCTGTGGGCCAGGAATAGAGTGCACATTGGACAGGGCAGGGCTTGCTACTGCTGGTTTTGCCAGGGGACATAGCAAGAAGGAATTGGGAGTGGAGGGTGGTCTAATCT
Source organism: Acomys minous (assembly GCF_964271855.1). Lineage (NCBI taxonomy): Eukaryota > Metazoa > Chordata > Mammalia > Rodentia > Muridae > Acomys > Acomys minous. The sequence continues at coordinate 112,985,496 of NC_140484.1, forward strand.
GTTGGTCTCTGATGCCAGTAGACCTCAGGGAATGAAGGTAGAGCTGTGAGCTGGGAGAAGGAGTGCACAGAGGATATGGTGGACCTCACAGATACTATGCTTGCCCAGGAGAACATAGCAGACAGGAGAATGGGACATAGAGGTCTCACATGTCTGTAGTGGGCGACAGCAGGCCTCCAGGGATGCAGTCTGAGCTGGTGGTTACTGATGCCAGCAGGCCTTAGGAATTAGTAATTGTTTTTTTTTTTAATTATTTTTTTATATTGATGTTTTAATTTTTTTCACTTAACATCCCAACTGCAGCCCCCTCTTTCCTCTCCTCTTCGTCCTGCCTTCTCATCCTCTTACCCCTTTTTCCTTTCCCCTTTTCCTTAGAAAAGGAGAGTCACCCTCCCACCAACCCACGCAGGCACATCCTGTTGCTTCAGGATTAAGTGCATTCCCTTCCATTGAGGACAGACAAGGCTGCCCACCTAAGAGAAAGCAATTTGAAAGCAGGCAGTAGAGCCCATGTCAGAGACAGCCTGTCCTCCACTTACTAGGATGTCCACATGAAGACGAAGCTGCCCATCAGTTACATATGTATCCAAGGCCCAAGTCCAGCCCATTCATACTCTTTGGTTGGTGCCTCAGTCTTGTATTCTCCTGTGGGCCTAATTTAGCTTTATGTATTAGTTTTCTTGTGGAGTTGTGGGGTCCCCTGTGGGTAATTGTTTTTATTTTTAATATAGAAACTTCAAAGTAAGCCTAATGTGAGAATGGACAGGGGGGGCTTCCCCAACACTCCTACACAGTCTTCTCCCTCCACCTGTAGGATCTCTCCTGCTGTCAATACCATACATCTGTGTGGAACATTTACTACAATTTATAACATACATTAATATACTTAACCCAGTACTATAGCTTTATTTGTTATTGTCCCTATACTAGTATTGTTTGATTTAATAAGTGGACATTGAAGCCAACACTTCAGTCATGCAAACTGCTGACTTTGAGTTTCATCTTCTTTTATTATATTCTAGATTTCTTTTGCATAATTAAAAATCATATACTACAAGTACACTTATGAACTGATAAAGGCTTTTAAAATAAATTTTATTTCATTCTTGGCTTAAATATTAACATATTCCTGGATAGAAAGTATGTGCTTCATATGTAGGGAAAGGAAAACAAGAGTGATCATAAAAACCAGCTGTTGGCAGCATTCTACTTACTTCTCATTACTGTCCATGACAAAACACTCAGAAAGCTTCTATATGATTCTGACCAGCATCTCAGTGTAGGTGGTAATGAATGGGTGTCACTGGACCTAATTTGAATATAAAACTCAGGCACATAACATTTCACCACTACAGATGACCAGATAGGTCACATATTTGCTAGTGGTTATACTGGGCTTCTCCTCTCCTCAGTTTTATGGCATTTCCCTTAATCTAATTCAGTTTAGTCACTATGCAGACATTCTTTATAAAAACATATTTCTTCAAACTCTTTTAAGTCTTATTTAAGTTATGAATTATCTGTTTCTGTAGAATTTGTTTTAGAAAGAGGGGGTATAGGAGAGAATTGAAAATAGCTGTCAAATTTTTCTGTCATGTTTAATCTAAAGATCTTTTGGAGTGCTAATGCCTCACATGTTTCTGTGACATCATAGCACGTGGGCAATTTCCAGTGAATGATCTTAAGTCTGTTACTCAGACAATAAATGTTTTCTTTAAAGACTTCTACAGCCCAGGGTATGTCTTACCCCTGTGCTTACCACATGAAAGAGCCTGAAAGGGTTAACCTTGCCAGCAGGAGTGGAAATCTCAAGGTTTGCCTACCTTTGCTCTGATTTACCCTTCCTACTCTCGTTGTGGAATAATGGATTCTGAGTTTCTCCTCTACGCCTCCCCTTCTCAAATATCATTAAATGAGTTTTATTTAAATTTGTTTCAAGAAGTCTACACTGTCCCACAATGAGGTTTCCAAGATAGATTAAGCTTGCACAGAAAGGAAACTACATCATAGTGACTTAGCCTGCCCTGATTACTTCCATACTGCTTGACTTCCCTAGCCCATAAAGTTCTTTCCTAACTTTAGCATGACATGATGCCTGATGCCAACACCAGCGACAATACCATTGCTTACGTGGGAGATGAGACATATGTGTGTTCGCAAAATATTAAAACTAGAAGGGTAGAGTTTATGTAGAGAAAAAGATTCTGGGTTGTCATAGTCCACAAAGTCTTCTTCTCTCACATACAACAACGTATAGGCTGCTTTGGCTTCAATATAAATGCATTCTGACATACCCATAGATTGGAGACTTAGATGATGTTAGATTCTGAGAGTTCTAACTTAATCAATGTATTAATTCACTGTGAATTAATAATGTGACACTATTGGAAGAGCATTGAAGGTAGGAGGTGTACCTAGTCATAGGACATGGGTCACTGGAGGTAAGATATGGAAACATGTATCTTGTTCCTTCCCTTTCGCTATTTTTCTGTTTCTTGGCTGCCATGAAATAAGCCATTCTGCTTTATCTCTTATACATACATACATACATACATACATACATACATACACACACTCTCTCTATATATAATATATTACATATATACATATACAGCATGTGTGTATATATACATGTGTGTATGTATTGTCTCTGTGTGTACATATATATATATATATATATATATATATATATATATATATGCCTTCTAGAACTTGCTTCTATATTCATGTATAAAATTATAAGCTTTTATATGAAAGCACATAAATTTAAAAGAGGCATGGAGAGAAATCCAAGTTTATCTACTCCTTCTCAGTATTTGACCAAGTGTCTCTTTTGAGGGGTATAGGCCACCAGGCCTGACTGAGTCTTAAATAGAAATTAAAGAGAGAACATAGGAGTCAGATCTCTACTTCTCTTAGTTACCAGCCTTCATCTCTCATCATATGAGTACCAGGAGCCTGGTTCTCTTTATTGAATTAGTTTCCATCCCATTCCATTTAGTCGATGTTGGGTAAGAGAGCCTGGTCTTGAAGCTCAAGCCACCTCTGGCTAGTTACAGACTTCTGTCTACCTGGCATTTTTGCTCATACAGATGGGCTTATTTGCTAGTCTACAGTTTGAAATTTAAATAAAAGGCTTTGCAGAAGTTTGGGGATTATTGTGATAAGGTCAATCCCTGAATCCCTCTTGCTACTGTGAAATTATGACAGGCCGTTGAAGGTTCTAGAGCTTTGGAAGAATAGAGAATAGTAGTAATTGGAGGTTTGAGGTCCTTGCAGGCATACATCGGAGAGACTGTGGAACTCTGACTGCATTCTCCTTTTGTTTTCTTTATCTGCGCCCTTCCTCAATAAGTGAGATGTGCTCCAGACACTGCCTCAACCATACATTACTGAAATGACGCTTAAGTGATTAAACTACCTGGTCTTGGACTGATAACACAGCCAAAATAAATGTTTTCTGTGGGTTACTTGGGACGTGCACCTATTTTGAGTTGGGCTCTTGCCACCCCCAACTGAAGCATCACTGACAAGCAAGGTGAGCTACCTTTGCGTTACGTTCACATGACATTAGATATGCTGTTTTAATGCTCTTTTAAAGAAAATAATACAGGATAAGTAAGATAAGGAAACAAAATACTTATTAAGAATTTCATCTGAAATAACATCATTGTAAAGAGTTCACAAATATAAGAAAAGTAGCTACGTATTCAAATTGTTTATAAATGCTGTTTGTAACTCTGTTGTCACATGATAATTGTTTGAGTGCCTTTTAAAAAATAAAACAAGGTTTTAGCATTCTTTCTTTACTAAGCAAAATTCACTTTTGTTTTAATTTTTTTGATAGATCCAAATATTTTTTCTTAAACTCAAAAACCATTATTAGTGTTTAATTTTATCATCCTACCACGGCTGATTTTTAACTCTGAGAAGCCTCGTATGAAGATATAGTCACATATAAGCTGTAAGTTTCCATGCATGTCAAGGTTTTCTGTATAAATACTCATCAAATATCTTTTGACTTGCTGCCACTAATATTTTCCCTAATTATTGCTGATGCACTAATTATAATGATGTAATGGAAACTTTATGTTATCTTTGTCAGTGGCAATATTTCATATCATATTAATAAAAATTATTTCCAATATGTTTAGAGAATTAACTCATCCCTCTGAACTTACAATATAATTCAAGGAATTATCTTAGATGGGCTTATAAATATATAGGAAAATGTTTTAATGTTAGAGAAATTTTTATTTGAAATGTGTGTTTTATCTTAAAAGAATAGAATCTAATTGATTTATAGCTTCACATTTCTCATCACTGAGAGAATTTTCCTCTGTCTACCTTCTGGCTCCATACAGAACACACTGTTTTCTTCCTCTTCTCCATGGTTCTGTTTGGTAGTAAGCACTCTGTGGTCAGATTGCTGTGATCCTTGCACTTTTCACTTTCTCACACACTGTGGGTCAGCAACACATTAACAAAACGGGGGCTTACAGAGGCCAATCCCTAATCTAACCTTTCCTGAACCTCCAAACTGCTCATAGCCCATCTGACAGGACCACAGTATGACCTAACAGGAATAAATAAATGAAGGGGGAAGCCATACAGTGGCAATAATATCATTGTTAAATGATTATAGTTAGAGTTGCTTATTTTTTGCAAATTTGTCATTCAAGATGAAACATCATAAGGCACTGCTAGTGTTTTAGAAAGAGCTCACACAAGCAGAGGGTCTGGAATCTCACACTTAATCAATTTTGGTAAGCATTTACCTCTGTTGGAATAGTATGTGATTTGGGGATGCTGAACAGTATAGCACCTCTAATTGGAGTCTCGGACACTTGACACATCTGCAAGCAGATACATGATATGTTTATTCTCTCACTGTACAAATTCAGGGGAAAATCCTGAACTATCACACAGTCACACAAGGCAGAGCTGATCAACGTCTGTGCATCCCAATATCCTCAGGACAGCTTAGCATTGACACAATGAACACCGACACTTGTGTGTGTCACAGTGAATGAAATGCCATCTCAGGTCACGTCAACAAATGTGTTATGCTCTGCCTTTGGAAACAGACTAGGCAGTTATTTTTTGGCAAAGCACAAGTCTTTCTCTCTTTGTCAGCATCATAAGATTAGGCTTCCTTTTCTAAATATTTAATATACTCCTTATTTTCTCCCAAGATTCTTGACTGTGGTCTTACAGACTGAGTGACTTACATCTGCCACCTTGAAAACTAGCAAAAAGGACTTGGATCATGGAAGATAAATGCTAATAACAGGGGATTTGAGGGAGCTTTGGCCTAGGTCATTGTAGGTCACATCCCAAGAAAGATTTATGCTGATCTACCAGTGAGGAGAAATTGGGGATTAGGGTTTTCAATTTGTGAAGTCACATGGAGCCAAAGGGATTTAATCAGATATTTGACATGGGCTTCGCTGGTTAGCAGCAATCTCTAGATCTGTCAGTTGTGTGGCTATATGAAGGGTGGTTCTTGTTAATTTTCAATTCATCCAATCGTATTATCTCCCTGTCTGAATTGAAACTGGCAGGGGGCAGATCATCCAGGAACTTGAGTGACCTTATTTGGCTTGCCTGCTCTCCATATGATTCTGTCCTCCATGTGGGTCTTTGGAGAAACCTATGAACATATAATTGAAAAGCTGGAAGCCTACATGAATTAGTGCCTGGCATCTGCTTTGGCACAGAGTTTGTGAAAGGACTTTTTCATGATCATCACAGTAGAGTCATGGACATCACCATTGGTCCAAGATTAGTTTAGCAGGGAACACTAGACAATATCAGTTTTGGAGATCTGCATGCATCTCTCTAGACTCAAGTATAAATCTCTTTTCAGAAAACTACAGTGGTCATGGAGCCATTACTCCCTGAGCCCATAAACACAATGCCCTTGCTTGATAATTCTGTCTACCTGGCTATCCTTGAACCTATGCCTTATTGGCATTGGGATAAACTTAAACATCAGATAGATACAGATTCCAAGTTTCCAATAATGACACCTTATGTAAGTTACATAATTACATTCAGAATATTTGTTTCAATAAAAATATAATAAACTGACCAGGCATGGTAGCACACTCCTTTAATCCTAGCACTCGGGAGGCAGAGGCAAGTGGATTGCTGTGAGTTTGAGGCCAACCTGGTCTACAAAGCAAGTCCAGGACACCCAAGGCTACACAAAGAAACCCTGTCTTGAAAAACCAAAATTTTACCAAAAAAATAAATATATATATGCTTTTTATTTTGTACTCTAGAGATCAACTCTAGCAAACTGAGTTAACATGTCCTGGCTGGGATAAGCATAGAGTGCCACTCAGAAAATGTTTACTCTGGGAGTTATGTTTGTACATATGAGTTGGAATTAGGAAGATAACAGTCCGACTCATTCAACGAGCTTATTAGTAAGAGACACCCTGTAATCCACGCCACCTATGCTCATGTACAAATAGTTTTCATTCATAACGAATAACAAGAGAATCTTAGTAATGCCCAGTTCAGTGTTTCCTCCTGTGCTGAGTCTGTGAGAACTGAGATGAGGTTGAGAGACATCAGAGTCTAGCAAGGCTGCCACATTAATGACCCCTGTAGGACTAAGGACAGAGCTGTAGTACTCTATATAAAGAAGACTCTCTCCTAGGATGGCCCCAGATATCAAGATGTTTGATTAGAAAACTTCAACTCATGTCAATGAAATGACCCAGTACTTCCAGCTAAAAGGGACATTTGAATTCTATCCCTGAAAGCCACTAGGGAGAAAGAGAGAACAGATTCCTGAAAGTTGACTCTGACCTCAGCATATGAGGTGACATGTGTGTGCCTAAGTCAAATACATGAATATATATTTTATGTATACATTGTGCATGTACATATGTACACACAACACACACACAAATATATCCCCAAAGGGGATTAAATGTATTCATTGATTTGTCACTTTTTCTCAGTGAATATTACTGATATCTAAAGAAATGTTTACTGATAAAAGTGAGGCCACTCTCACATAGTCCTCACACTTTCACTGTTTCTGATCAAATTTAATTCAAGCCAGTTACATCTTTTGTTATATTTTCTAAGTTCACACCATCTTTCAGGCACTTTCCTAAAATAATGTCACAATGATAAGAAGTTTGTCATTTATTTATGGAAATATTTGTACTTTGTTTCCAGTGTGTGGCAGATACCCACAGTTACAACAACATGAGGTAAGTAGTTGGAATATTTTAATAATTTATTGTGAGTACTTTAAAAAAAAAAAACCAGGTGTTAAGTGCTTCTCTGTAGCAGAGACATAGAAACTTCCTCAGGTGATGACATACCTTCCGTTTCTTTTGAGATAGGTGGTATTCTGCCATCGACGATATTAACAGAGGCTGGGCAATTGGTAAGACGTTTTAACAAAAATGAAAAGTTTGCATGCATTTGCATGTTGGATATAGGCAGTGCAGAGAGGGCATATATAAGCCTAGTCGGGGTAGCAGGATAAAAAGGGGGGTTGATTACATAGAGTGTCAGGTACCAGTTGCGGTGACTTTGGAGCACAGCTCAGGTCATCAGTTGGACATTTTAAAATTCATTTTTGGTATCAAAATAAAAATTTTGATGTAATAATTAAAGCTAGGTGCTTGGCTTTTGAAAAATACAACTCACAATTTTATTCTTAATCCATTTGGTAGAGTATTAACATGCTTTGAAGCTTAGACATGGATTCAGGTGGGTAACAAAACTGTGCCCATGATTTAAATAAAATGTGGTCAAGACAGGCCATGTTGTACCTTAACTGCCATATCAAACTAATCTCACTAAAGTCACTCTTCAGTACAAGATGACAGAGACCAACACTGTCCCAGTGCCACAGGTAGTCTCCAGGGAAGTCTGCGAAATTTTATGTATTATCAGTTTTGTAAGGAAATGGATCCTACTATTTATTATTATTCTCCAAATTTTTCCACTCCAAGAAAAGATAGGTCCTACTTTCAGGTATATCAAAATAAAAAGAATGCAGAGTAATTACAACCTTATTGAGGTAGGAGAAGAAACAGGAAAGCAATGGGGACAGAGAGATGATGAATCATGAAAATAGCTGCAATGCGACACATGAGGTCTTAAAAGAAAACCTCACTGTACTGCAGAAGCAGAAACGTGACCACAGTGATCTTCATTCCTGGCTATGAATGTAATGCTACACAGGTAATGGTATTGTAGATGTAATTAAACTTATTAATCAATTTATTTTTGGAGTCTTCTCTTCAGTGCTAGTGATGGAGTCAAAGGCCTTGGACTTGCCTGACAAATGCCTTATTTCTGAGCTAGATTTCTAATCTCAATTTTAAATTCTTAAATTGAGAGGAGACCCTGTTTTGGGCTTTTTGTTTGTTTTTTATTGGTGGGCTCACTGTCCTAACCTAGCACTTATAATAGACCTTCTGCATGATGGCAATAAAAGAAGGCAGGAAGATATGCATGAGGTGGAATATGAAGAAATTTAAAGCAGTTAGGATTTCCTTTTTCTGGGGCTTGTTTCAAAGATGGAAGAGACATTGTTTCAAGGATGGGGAAAACGTTGAGGCTAGACACGGAGGTGGCCTCTAAAAAGAAGCCCTAGTTGACAATTACACAAAGAGCACAAAACCACAGTAACACAAAACAGATTTTTCCAAATAAACAAAATGATGCATAGAGTATATTCTACTTGTAAACACTCCTGATAAAAGTACAACTTGACCAACAACAGCTTGATTACAACACAGTAAGACACTAAGTGGACACCCTGCTGCTTGAGTTCTTTTGTATATGGGCATTTGAATCCAGAAACTGAGACATGGCTTTGTGTTATTCTAAGCAGCGTATTAAAAGTTGTCGCATCACCAAGGAAACCATCACTGTGCAATATTAAAAACTATACAAAGAAAATTAAAGAGAGTAAAACTCATTCCATTCCAAACCCTATGACAACGTACAAAGAAACAGGGAGAGATATAATAAACACAGTGACACAGTTGTACACAATTGAAATGATTAAGAAACATAAAAAATACAACGAACATGATACTTTGCTGGTGATATACCTAAAGTTAGATTGTAGACATTATTAATGGAAGGACTGCATCTCAAACAAATACGAAGTAGCTGGAGAGGGATCTGAAACTTGAACATATGTGGATGAGTGTGACTCATGTGAGGTAAGGTCATTGGTACATGTGTAGTGTGTGTGTGTGTGTGTGTGTGTGTGTGTGTGTGTGTGTGTGTGTGTGTATTTGCATGTATGTATGCACAGTTTATTCTTTCATGTGTCAGTGTACTCTCCTGAATTCACCTAGTGGTGGATGGATGTGAACACATCATAAAGAAACAAGTTCAAAATGCAAATTACACTAGATCCAAGCTGGGAACATATCAATTACTTTGGAACAAATTAACTGCTCTTAAGTGTAGTAGCAATGCTGACTTCATATAAGAATAATGACAACTGAAAACCCAACACACATCTGGCTGTGTGACAGCCAACGTTAAACACGTATCAATCATACTGACAACTGAACTAGCCATATTGTTGTACATTTGGGGAGATAGTGCTACTCTGAAGAAGGTCTTGTGTAAGCCCATGTAATTCAGTAGGTCAACTCCAGCAGTTGGCTGTGATTCCTCAGTCAGTCTACCTTCAGTCCTTCAGAGGCTGATGGGATGAAGCCATGCCACCTCTGAGATCCACAGTTTGATTTTGCCATGGCCTGTGGGGTGTAAATCTCTCTATAAGTCTTTTAAACAGAATTTCACTCTGCTATGGTTCTAGCCCTCAAACAATTAGTGCTTCTCATTGATTGTTTTTCTACATGATTGCCTCTGCAGCATCAAAAGCAAGTTAGTCTTTAGGAGAAAAACTCTAGATACTGCTCCCTGGCCAGGGGCAGCCATAAAAAAGGAAAATATAACCCAGAAGATTTGTTTAAGCACAAAGATACACACTATGAGCATAAATTACAAAGTTCACCTTTATTTTATGACCTCAATAACTTGGAAAAAACATCTGAAACTTCAGTTTACTTACTTCATAGGTTTACTTGAAGCCCAGCATGCAGGGAGTAGCTTGTCCAAATCCAACACTGGTTGAGGTGAAGAACATAGGTTCTCCAACATCAATTATTGTGACATGACTATATAGTATGCAAATCTCATGAGCTTTTCACTTGAGTAACCTGTTTTTGTTTCTTTGTTTTACCCCCAAATATTTCTCCAGGAAGCAAGCCAACATCATGGAAGAAAGGCCTGTCTCCTTTCATGAGCATGTTTTACTGTAGCCTTTGCCATTTTGTAGTCATCATTATTTTCTTGTGCATGATCAAGAGACTAGACACACACTAACAATGGCTGATAAAAAAATGGAGACACAATAGATAGTGAACAAGATACACATCTAGTCTGATTACAACCTCATTATCTCCAAATTCAAATAAAGGCTTTCCTGAAAATCCACATGCTCTGCAATACTCTATTTCCTTTACTACCACTACTATGTTTCCAAGTACTGGCCTTCTACCTCATAAATATCAGAGAGCCACTCATTATTTTTAAAAAGATGAGCATTGAGGTGTTGTTAAAAAGGAATGCAAGAGGCTGTCCCATTTTCCTATGTGGGGAAATTCAAAGCTAGACCCATGTCTATTTCTGCCTCAAAAAGGATCAAGTGTCCTTAGGCTTTCAAGTTCTTGCTAGATGATATGTCATCATCTTCCATCATCACAAACCTAAGTGGTTTCCATGGCAACTGCCTCCACAAACCCATCAATTTTTTTTTGGTAATATCATTTCATTCTGTTCCACAGACCACATTACAGTTTTTAAAATAATAGTAAAACTCTGAAAATATCAACAGGCAAAAACTAAAATAAAACTCTAATAATACCCATAATATACTGAGCATAATAAGGCTCAAAAGAGAACTTCCGATATGATTTGGATTTAGGGTGTTAATGAAGATTTGACATAAAGAATGATATTTTAAGAGGATAGACCATAATCAAGGAAGAGACAGACACTCAGAACAGAGATTGCACCATGGTCTGGGGACAGCCAACTTCCTCTCGCCTCCCTCTTCTCTGATAAGCATATGGTCACTGGCACTGAAATAGAATTAAGCTAACGTTATAAATGAGGTTTCCAGTAGGAAAAGCTGTTTTCGCAGAGTTCAGAGCTAAGATGGGAGCAGAGCCAAATGCTTGTGAAGCTATTCTCGAAGGTTCGGCTGGAAAGACAGGGATCTCTGTCTTATCACTCACAGCTTTTCCTAACTGGCATATCGTGGAATCGGAATCTTCTGGTGCACATCAGAGTTTGAAGTGGCTTTGGTAGTATCCGTCTGTCTACTTCCTCTTAGCTATATTTCTGCTACCATTGAACTTTAGTTGGTACGAATTTAATGAGTGTCTGTTTCTTCACCATAGTCCTGGTGAAGACTCAGCTCCTGTTTTTTGAATTCCAATTTTATTATACCATTTCTTCTATAATAGGGTTTTCTCACATTTGTGACTATAAGCCTCACTAAGTTATCATTCCTTCGGAGGTAAGGATGGCATGTTCCATGTCCTCTGTAATATATACTGTCTTAGTAAGGGTTACTGTTGCTGTGATGAAACACCATGACCAAAGTAACTTGGGGAGGAAAGAGTTTATTCAACTTGTGCTTCCACAACACACACAGTTGTTCATCATCAAAGGAAGTCAGGAAATGAAGCAAGTAGGGCAGGAAACTAGACGCAGGAGCTAATGCAGAGGCCATGGAGGGGTGGTGCTTATTGTCTTGCTCCTTATGGCTTATTCAGTCATATGTATAAACCAGGACCACCAGCCCAGAAACAGCAACATACACTATGGGCTGGACCCCTACACCCATCAATCACTAATTTAAAAAATGCAGCTATTAAAAACAAGGAATTCCCGAAATTTGTGGACAAATGGATTGAACTAGATATTATCATAATGAGTGAGTTCACACAGAAGCAAAAAGAGCTAAATGGTATATACTCACTTATATTGAGACACTAGTCCAAGGGGTACGTCCCCATGGAAAACTGTACCTACCAGGAAAGTGGGTCAGAGGAGAGGACATCCTATTGAGACTTTAGATGTGAGAAGCCTGGGAGAATGAGGAAATAGAAGGATCCAGTGGGTCCTGGAAAACTACAGGCGGGTCTGGGCCCTGGGGTCCTCCGCAAACTATGGCAACAGTCAAGGAAAATATAGGCAGTAAACTTCGAACCCCTACCCAGACTAGCCGATGGACAGGACATTCTCCACTGTTAAGTGGAGAAGGAGATCTGACTTTCACACAAACTCTGGTGCCCCATATTTGACCATGTCCCTTGGATGGAGACACCTGGTGGCACTCAGAGGAAGGATAATAGGTCACCAAGGAGAAACTCGATACCCTATGAGCATATACAGGGGGAGGAGGTCCCCCTCAGTCACAGACATAGAGGAGGGGAGTAGAGGGGGAAGCAGGAGGAAAGGAGGAATGGGAGGAAACAAGGGATGGGCTAACAACTGAGATGTAATATGAATACATTAATAAAAAAACTGTAAAAAAAATGCCTTACAGGCTTGCCCACTTCGTGATCTTGTGGGAGTATTTTCTTAGTTGAGGTTCACTGCACTCAGATGAATTTAGCATGTGTCAACTTGACAAAAACAACAACAAAAAAACCCCAAACAAACAAAGCCAAAAAACAACCTCTATACTAGATATTTCCTTAGGTTCCTGAGGACTGTGTCTTTGTGAACTGTGTGCATATGGAAGACAGCGTGAGGCTTAGGTGAAGCTATTACCTATTTTAAGACAATCCAGGATCAATGACTAGGCACATTACCAAAGAAACATGGACCCATGCTGTGCTGTCAGAAACTCATTCCTTTGCTCTGAGCTTGGGAAACTGTCAAGAAACATCGGTTTCTTGGGGAATATTTTCATGCTTTGCCATGTCTATGACAAAGAAACAAAAGTTTACATGCTGAAATAAAGGGCTTCTTTAGAGAAATAAGAGCGCCTTTTCTGCAAAAGGGATGCAAAGAGAAACAGAAATCTGTGGGAGGATAAGTGAACATACATTTGAAGCATGTATAAAGAGTTTGGCAAACTCTTCTCAGGGGAGAATCAATCAAGGTAGGTTAAATTGTGATGTAGTAACAAACAATTGCAAAATGTTTGGGCTTAAAATAATAAATGTTAGCTAGTTAGATGGTCCAGTAAATAAAGGCCCTCACTACCCCCAAACCTGATGACATGAATTTGATTCCCAGGAGCCACATGGTAGAAAGTAAGAATTCACATTCTGTGCCACCGCCTCCCCCCCACAACCCCCAGCTCTCCTCACACCTGATTCCCATCCCTGTTACCCTTCCCACCCCATCTTATGCATAGTTCCCTCCCTCCATCTTCCTCAGTTGTCTATTATATTTCCTGTTCTGATTGAGATTCAAGCATCTTACCTTGGGCCTTACTTGCCCTCTTTGGGTCTGTGGATTGTAGAATGGTTACCCTGTAGTTTATGGCTAATGTCTACTTATAAGTGAGGACGTGCCATGTGTGTCTTTCTAGGTCTGGGTTACCTCATTCAGGACGATTTTTCCTAGTTCCATTCATTTGCCTGCAAATTGCATGATATCTTTGTTTTTAGCAGCTGAGTCATATTCCGTGATGTAAATGTACCACAGTTTCTTTATCCATTCTTCAGTTGAAGAACATCTAGGTTGTTTCCAGTTCTGACTATTATGAATAAATCTGCTATGACCATATTACAACAAGTGGTATGATGGAACATCTATTGGGTATATGCCCAGGAGTGGTGTAGCTAGATCGCAGCATAGATCTATTCCTAATTTTCAGAGAAATTCCAGGTTAATTTCTAATGGTGGAGTGGGATGGGGGAGCCTACTGGCAGTATATGGGGGTGACCTTAGCTGAGACTCTTAGCAGCATGGGTTAATGAGCCTGAAGTTGGCACCTTTAGCAGCCAGATGAGGCTCCCAGTAGAAGGAGGTGGACACAACTGCCCCTCTATGAAACCTTTGGCCCCAATTTGTCTTGTCTACAAGAAGTATAGGGATAAAGATGGAGGAGAGATTGAGGGAATGGCAAACCAATGACAGGCCCAACTTGAGACACTCCACCAGGGCGAGAGCCAAACCCTGTCACTATTAATGATACTCTACTATGCTTGCAGACAGGAGCTTACCATGACTCTCTTCTGAGAGGGTTCATCCAGCAGCTGATGGAAACAGATACAGAAACCCACAAACAAAAAAAAATTGGCTGAGATTGGGGAGTTCTGTTGAAGAGTGGTGTGATTCATAGAGGGAGCTGGAGTGGTCAAGGGCATTACAAGAAGACCCTACAGAGTCATCGAACCTGGGCCCATGGAGGCTCACAGAAGCAGAACCACCAACCAAAGAGCGTGCGTGAACTGGTCTCCAAGCTGGGCTGCCTTGTCGGGCAACAGAGGCAATGAATTCGCTTAGTACTTCTTTGACTTGAGGTGCCAGGGTAGGATGATACAGCTTGGGGATCTCCCCTCCTCTGAGAAAAAAGAGAGGGTGGAGAAGGGAGAAGAGGACATGTGGGTGGGACTCAGAGGAGAGGAGGGAGGGAGCTAGAATCAGGCTGTAAAGTTATTAAATTAGTGAATTTCCAAAAAAGAAAAATATTTTAAAAGTTGAAAACAAGAAATGACAACATTAGTTCCTCTGACCTCCAATGCGCACCATCCTGATCATGCCTATCAACACACACACACACACACACACACACACACACACACACACACACACACACACACATACCCCACATGTACAAATCCATATATGTACATACATACCAGAAAATTAAATATTAAAACAATAGTGTTGGGACATGGCAGTTCATGCAATAGTTTTAGTATTGAAAAGGCTAGACAGGAGACTGTCTAATGGAGACTCTCCATAAGTCTAAGTAATCTGAACTTTGGAGTAAGTTCAAAGCAGGATTACACAGTGAGATCCCATCTAAAAAATAGTTAAAGTTAATAAATAAAATTACCTTTCAAATTTTCTGTCCTGCGAATATTGCTCATGTGTTGGATGGGTCTTTGTTTGCATTTCAACTCACAATTATGACTAACAACAAATCCACTCTGCCAGGCTGTGGTGCCTCTAATAAAGAGGATGCAAACTCTAGTGGTCCTTGTACCTCAAGGGGAAGTACAGCCCTTGCTTTCTACACACAGCCTGTTGGTTAGATTCTGTGAAGTACAGTGATAGTTCTGTGTCCATGGGTCTTCAGCTAAATGACAGCAAATTTTCTGAGGTATTGTAATGACAATCACAAGAGGAAATATCCCAAGGGCATTTAAATTTACTCTACCTTCATATTTCTGTATATGCATGCTCTCTTGTCTGTCTGTCTGTCTGTCTGTCTGTCTGTCTGTCTCTCTCTCTCTCTCTCTCTCTCTCTCTCTCTCTCTCTCTCTCTCTCTCTCTGTGTGTGTGTGTGTGTGTGTGTGTGTGTGTGTGTGTGTGTATGTTTGTGTGCTGACGTCTGGAAGAACAGCAAGTACTCACACCTGCTTAGCCATCTTTCTAGCTCCCAACGGTGTTTAAAATTCTGATGATTTGTTCAGAATTAGATGTGAAAGCAAAAAAGTTGGGTGAAAAAAAATCCCATCATTTATAACTATCCTTACTTGTCCAATTTACCAAAATTATTTGTCCTATGCTTGAAGCACAGGAAAAAAAAAGCATAGGTTTCATCACTAGTTTATCGATTCTTGAACAGATACTCACTAATTTCTACTTCTAGTCTAGGACAGGACAGGTATTCAAAAAAAAAAGTATGTAAGGAAACTCACCTGCTTCTGTTCCTTTTTTATCTATGATTAGCCCATCATCAACACCTGCCAAGGTTTCCAGGTAAAAGCAATTACGTGTCAACTCTGGCTTGGACTGATAGAATTTTAACTGCAACGCCAGAGATATGGTGACTTGATCTAATATCTCCTCTTGCTAGAGTCCGTTCTCCTTATTCTGTCTCATTTCTTCTACTTTCATCCTTCATCTCTCACCCTACTCAGAGCCTATCCTTATTTTTTCACTATGATCTACATCTGAGTCCAATTTACAGCTCATTTCATTGGCTATCTCACATTACTTCCTGATGTAGTTTATCAATCATAGCCAGAATAGACTATTCTTGCCTCTTGATAATTTATGATCTTTTATAAAGATCTATCATCTGAATTCCCCCTAGTTAGATGAAGAAATAGATCTTAAGTCCTGATGTATCTGATATGTCAATCATTCAGAAATCATAATTGTGATGGCTACTTATGCCATAGAATTGTATGTTAGTTTCATTTTAAAAAATGATAAAAATTAAAGGATTAGTTGTTAAACTTTGGACTTGGTAAGATGGAGGTCTGGAAGCCATCTCTCTGGAACACAATGAAGAGAAGAGTGAAGATAAGAAAAAATAGACTCTGTTTGAATGAATGGGAAAGAAGGAGAATTTTGGGAATCCACAATATGAGTGATAGGACAGCAAAAATAATGTAGAGAATCAGAAACGTGAAGTCTTGACAAATAAAACAAACAAAACAAAAACCAAACCAAACAACAACAAAAAACTGTCAAACAAAGCTCTAGCTGTGAAAATCCCCAGCAGTGGAATGGGAAACTTCATCCTAAATGTAAGTCAGATATCTCTTGTGAAAAGACTGGCAAATCTATCCACAGAGCTCTCATACGCCTCAATTCAACTGCACTCTTGCTGAGACAGTTACTTCTGCAGCAAATGAGTCAACAGGGAAGAAGTTGCAGTCCTGCTTAGAGATCTGTGTATGAGCAGCATATTGACAAGAGGCCTTTTGTTTCAGATCAAGATACAACATAGACCTGAGGACAGGGAACAGCCGTAAGTCATGGAGGCTAACTTCAACCAGTTGCAGAAAGATAATGAAGACAGTTGAGGGTAAGGAAAGAAGTCAGATAGGAGCAAATTTAAAACTACAGGCAACAGAAGACTCAGCCTAGGAAGACAGTGAAGTGTATAGGAAAAGAAAGGCTCATCCTCTTTGCCTGGGAATGGACCTCACCATCTAAGAATAACTTGAGTTTGATAGCCTTGAGTTATTGGGCCTATTAACCTCTGAAGCTTGTGTAAACCTGAGAACTCCAGGGATCTCCTTGTAATTATCTCCCCAATGCTGGGATCACATAAATGTGCCATCATACCTAACATTTTACCTGCGTTCTGTAGAGTTGAACCCAGGTTTTCATGATTGTATTACCAGTCTTTTACTTATTGATCCATCTCCCTTCCCCCTACCCTAAACTTCTTAGCATCCTTGATATAATTGTGTTCATTTTGTATGGTTGTTGATGAGGTATTAGTGAGCTTTCATGATTTTAAATGGATCTCTATGTGTTCTATGGTTTCTTGTTTCTGTTAAAGCTGTTTTCTCTCTGGGTGTTCATTGAAATTGAGAGCTCAAAATTACTAAGCTGTGTCTTAGATACTCTTCTATTGCTGTGATGAAACACCATGGTCAATGCAACTTACAAAAGAAAGTATTTAACTGGAGGTTGCTTAGAATTTCAGAGTGTTTGTCCATGGATATCACAGCAGGAACATGGTGGCAAGCAAGCAGGCATGATAGTGGAGCAGCAGCTGAGAGCTCACATCTGATCAGCAAGTTTGTAGGCTGAGTGAGATTGGCTTGCAGTAGGTTTTTGAAATCCCAAAGATCACCCCCAGTGACACACCTCCTTTAACAAGACCACACCTCCCAACTCTTCCTAAACAGCTCCACTAACTGGGGACCAACTATTCAATTATAAGAGCCAATGCAGGTCTGTTCAATTCAAACCACCACAGGGCGGTCAAAGGGAAGATGCTCACATAAAACTGGAAACAATATCTCAAACACCATATACATATGCAATGCAGGAAACATTACTCAGACTATTATGACTCCTCCCCAAAATTATATTTCATCAACTGCTGGATTCAGAAATACTGGAATAAGTTAAATACCAGATGAAGATCTTAAAATGTACTAGTAAAAATGATCAATGACCTCAGAGAGGATTCAAACAAGCAGATGAATAAGTACATAAATCAACCTTTGATCTGAAGAGGGAAGCCAGTAACACAGTGAGAAAGTCAGCAAAAAGAGGAAAAATTCAGCAGCGAGCTTGAAATTTGAAAAAAAATGTTGTGAATTAAAATTTCAATAAATCAAGTAATGAGTGGAGAGGAAACCACAGCTAGCAGATTTGACATAGCAGAAGAACTATTACCAGGAATGGAAGACAAGGTTGAAGAAATATTTAATATCACTATTAAAGTATTAATATTAACTATGTAAATTACTTAAATATAAATAATGGCAAAATAAAATAAATAAGTATGATCACAACATCTAAACACTCTGGGATATGATTGAGAAACTTAAAAATCTTCATATTAGAAAGTGTTCACAATTAATACCATAAAAATATTTTCAATACAATTATAGCTGAAAAATCCTTAAATAAGGAACATTTAGAACTCCAACTAGATATGACCAGAGAAAAACCTCTCAACAAGTCAAAATGTCAAGAATACAAAGCAAGATCTCTATTTTAAAAGTTGAATGGAGAAAATTCCCTCTCACCTACAAAAGTAAACATACTACAGTAAAATTCAGATCTCTCATCAACCACCATAAAAGCACAGAAAGCATGGGACAACATATTGCAAGCACTGAAAATAAATAGCTGCCAACCAAGATTGTTATATTCAGCAAAGCTATCTTTTAAAATTGACAGAGAAATGAGACATTTTGAGGCAAGTGTACACTAAGGCAGTTTATGACCTCCAATTCTTCACTGCAGAAAATACTCAAAGCCTACTGTACACAAAGGAGGAAGGAAGACATTAGAGAACAGGAAAGAATAACTTTCAGGATCAGAATAGATGAAAAAAGAGAACTAGGAAGGAGCCCATAATGTGGATGGTACCTGTTGTACATCTAAACCAGAAAATCCTTTTATTAGTGGGGGAGAAAATAAGTAACACGTAATGATACACAGAATGAAAATCAAACAAACAAAAAAACACCAAAAATTACAGGAACCTCTCAATAATACCATGAATATATTCCCATAATCAAATGAAAATAAAATTGTCTCCACTGGGACTGTTGGACCATTCTAACACAGAAAGCTTACAGCATGAGCAGTCATTTTACACTAGAAATATCAGATACCCGAGCAACGCACTTCAAGTATGTAAAGAAATAAGAACAAGCCAAAAGCACATGCAGACATTCGCAAGAGATTACAATGACCACCACAAAAATTGACAAAATGGAGACTGAAAAAATAACACATGCAATCAATCAAATGGACCGTTTGTTCTTTGAAAAGAACAAAAAGAACTGACAAACCACCAGCCAATGTAAGCAAAATAAAGAAGGCAGAACTTAATGAAGTAGGATAAGGGAAAGAGACGGTTACAATGGATTCAAATAAAATACAAACATCATGAAAGATGTGAAAAAGTTATATTTCAAAAAAGGAAAGCATAGATGTTTATCAGTTCTTAAACACATACATCCTACTAGTGTTAAATAAAGAAGATAGAAATAATTTCAATAGAATCATAACAAGCAACAAGATTGGGGTTTTAACATTTTTCCTACAACAACAGTAAATCTCAAGAAGAGGTAAGTTTCCTATTGAATTGTACCAATCTCTAAAAGAATAGCTCACACAATTCCTCAAACTGTCCCATATAATGCAAAGGTGAAGAAAATAAACCCTTCCTATGAAGCCAAGATTGCCCTGATATAAAAAAATTAATATAAATCTATACATATCTGTGTGTGACAATATCATGAGATCTATTTCTTTGAAATCAAATAAAATACGAAAATAAACTACTAAATGTTAAACTTGATGTAAGTAGATTGACATTTAAAGATTGCCCATTCTGTCTCTTGAGATGAGCGGTTTTGAGTGTGAAAGTAAATTTTGAATAATTCAGTCAACTTTGGGGCACAAAGACTTTTTATAAGTTTTAGGGAGTGAAATTGAGAGGTCACTTTCTAAGCCAACAGTATATAGACTGCAAGTCATCTCGTGGAAATCCATTTTATTATCCACCCACCCAAACAAACAAACAAGCAAATAAACAAACTTGATGAGCAACAAACCTGGGTGGCATGAAGGTTCATATTTCCCCAACACTTACATGCAGTCTGGTATAACTCGGTAACTAAGTTCTGGCTCATGATATTTACTAAAGGCTCTTCCTCCTATATGCTTTAGTATCCATAAATCTGTCCCTCTGTGCCCAAGACCATTTCCCAGTACTGTGGAAGACCACTGCCTCCTTGTGGCAAACTTTGTCAAACAGCCCTCAACTCAACAGCTTCCCTAGACCCTTATACAGGCAAGCCAGCTTTCTCCTCTTGATGGAATAACCTAAAGTTTGGAGGGGTTTTTTTTAGTATATATTTATTTTTAATTATTTATTTATTGACTTGTTGAAAAACCTCTCAACAAGTCAAACCACCTCCCCTCACTGGCCACCAGCACATCAAGTCACATCAGGACCAAGCATGTCCTCTTCCACTGAGGCCAGACAAAACAGCTCAGCTAAGGGAAAGTAATCTAAAGGCAGGAAATAGAGACCACGTTAGAGACAGCTCCTCCAACTCCACTTGCTAAGGGACCCACATGAAGGCCAAGCTGCCCATCAGCTGCATATGTGTAGGAGGCCAAGGTCCAGTCCCTGAATGCTCCCTGTTTGGTGTGTCAATCACTGTGAACTCCACTAGGCCTAGGTTTAGTTGACTCTTTTGGTCTTGGTCTTCTTGTGGAGTTCTTCTCTCTCTCTCTCTCTCTCTCTCTCTCTCTCTCTCTCTCTCTCTCTCTCTCTCTCCTTTAATGTTACTTTTAAATCCTTTTTTACTAAATTTTTTACATATACATTTATAATATTACACATATATACAATAAAAAACCTAGAGCAAAAAGAACAATCAGGAATAACATACATATATGTATATATGTTACATTCATAGTATTTTGGCTATTTGTATGGGCCGCCTTGAAGAAAACATTTTTCTTATCTTGGTGAGTCTAAAAATCTGAATGTAAATCAATACCATCATATCTCATCATTACCAACTTGAAAAATCTATCTAGACAGAAAAACATCTTAACCCCTAAACAACTAACTTAATTGTAAAACTAAACTATCATTCTTGTCACCTCCGGGTCCCTTATCCTTCCACAAGACTCGCTGTGCTCACCCTGTTGTCTGACTGTGGTTCTCTGCATCTGTTTCCATCAGCTGCTGGATGAAGCCTTGCAAAAGACAGTTTTGCTAAGCTCCTGACTGTAAGTATGGCAGAGTATCGGGCCTGTCATTGGTGGTCCATTTCCTCAGTCTCTGCCCCATCTTTATCCATGCACGTTGTTTTGTGAAATTTTCAAGAATTCATTCGCTAATTATACTACTTGTCCACTTTGGTTGCTGACTTACCAGTGTAGAAATGAGCGGGGAGGAGTGAAGAGGCAGAGACAGAAAGACTTAGATAGAGATTGAAATAATCACCAGAGTGAAAGCCAGAATTCACCTGCCTGTGATGATTTAGACCAGGGCACATTGAACTTATAACAGTCTGCCTGCCTCAGCCTCACTAATGCTGAAGTTGTAGGAATCCACCACCACACCCTCCTATATCTAAGCATGTGCAAATCATCAAGGATTTCCATCTCTGGGGCAGTGTAGCCCTCTCTGCAGAGCTGACTCTCCCTATTGATCTACCTGGATGAGATTCATTGAATTTCTTTCAGATACAGGGAGATGAATTATGTCTACATCCCTTGTCCATTCTTCTATTCTGCCACATCTTTAGCTTTTCTGCGTTGATCTCTGCTCATGCCTGAGCATGAAAATAAGCTAATATATTAAAGCAAAATCATCTTTTACATGCTACTGTCTTTCTTCATGCATCTTCAGTACTGTATGTATATGTGTCTATATTTTTAGTTTCCTGGGATCAGCCTTTTGGGGTGGAGTCGTGTCTTGCATTTGTACGAATAGCCAATGCAGGGACTAACTTATGAGCTTGCTGCTGTGCTGGAGGCCGAGCTTCCAGGGTCGTGTCAAAGGAGAACCTGAGCATTTGTGCATGTAATCTGCATATGGGAAGAAAAATGCTGCTTCTATGCTATCTATGCCACCTCAAAGGCTTACACAAAGGACAGCGACTAAGGGAAAGCCTGGGCTACATCTCTAAATGGACTCTGATATCTCACCATATTACTTATACTATCCCTACCACAAGTCCTGAACAGTAAAGAGGGAAAAAACAAACAAACAAACAAATGACATCTATGAGTCACGGTAGTGAAAATAGCGGTTGTCGGTTCCAGCTTACCAAAGCCACTAGATGTTGTCATTCCTAGTCACAGGCAAAGGAGATCCTCAGAGAATAACTGTCCTTCTTCTCACTTGTGTTTGAAGCTTTCTCTTGCTTCTCCTTCAGGGAATTTAAATTCCTTTTAGGGAAGAATTATAAAACTAACAAAGGAAAGGGAAGTTAGTTAGGAAAGCAATTAGTAAAGTATTTACTATGCACTTTACCCTGTGGAGAACTACCCTGGTGACTTTGCGTGTTATCTCCCCTAATGTATTCACAATGGAGGAAGAAGGATGCCTGAATGTTGCCACTTCACAGTCAGTTTTAGTACACAGTTGCCAAATGGGAAAATTTACATTTAAACCAAGATTCAACCAATCAATCCCACCCTCACTACTATCTAAGCTTTGCACTTGGCTGTATCTTCCCTATGCATTCAAGCTTGGAGGACGTTCATGGTTTTAGTAGGGTGATGTAGCTCCTATGTCTGATAACCCATGGAATATGTCCTCCTATTACAAGATTCGGCAAATTCATATAAAAGCTGTGGATAATTACAAAATCTTTGGTCAAGGAGACTATCAAAGAAAGATGAATTTTTGAGGCCAAGACCTGGAGGAAATTTTCAAGTACTCAACATTATGGTCTCATTTGGCTTTTAGAATACATGGTAATAGAAACATCTGTTTATATATATACCATGATTTTTTTTATCTTGTGAGCTATTTAAATTCCCTCTGCCCTAGTTTATTTTCTGTTGCAGTCACCAGATACCCTGACAAAAGGCAATTAGGAGAGAAAGGGTTTATCTTAGAACACACATCTCAATCACAATCCATCATAAAGCAGAAATCAAGGCAGAAACTAGAAGCAAATAGACACATCACAGTCAAGAGTAAAAAGTCATGAATACATGTATGCTTACCACTCTCTCTGTAAGCACACAGGAAAATCTGACCTAGACAGCTCCTCAATAAGACTCTATTCTGAGGTGATTCTGTGCTATGTCAAGTAAGCACTTAAAACTGGTTGCCACATCTAATGACTAGCTTGGTGTCATGAATGTGAAATGATCATGTGATTGAACATTTTGTATTCAGTTACTGTTGCTTATTTGGAAGATTGTAGAATATGTAGGAAGTATAGCCTCATTGAAGAAAGTGGATGACTGACTGGTAGTAGTCTTTGAGGTTTGTACTCCTTTATACATCCTTCCCAAACTCTGTTTCCTGATTGCAAATGTGACATTACCAGCTTGCCATTCCTTAACCACAATGGACTGTATCCCTTAAAACTGTGAGCCAAAATAAATTCTCCTTTACCTAGTAATCTCAATACTAGCTTCAGCTATACAACATGCCTTTCCCCTCCTGCCATAACTTGACTATTGTAGGACCTCAACTGACTGAGATCTCATGCCCTGTCATTACTTTGCCCCTATAATTTTTATGCCAATGGTAAATGTGAGCACAAGACCACTAAAGTGTACAGCAGTTCTGCTATCCTGGTAGCCAATGAGGAATATGCAGGGAGGATGATATCATTAAAGAAAAGTTTGGTTTCCTTACTTAGGTGAAGATTTTAAAGTCTAGCAAATATATAGTTGTAAACAGTTTTGTTTATGAAACTTTAAACTAGTCCCTAATGCTCTAGTCTGTGGGTGGCAAAATAGATTTTATGACCTTTATTTTCTGAAAGAAACATATAATTAGAAGAGAAGTATACCAAATAAAGGGTTTTGTGGAATAGATGAGGTAATGTCTGTGCATGAGTTTTATAAATTTAAAGCATGATGCAATACAGTAATATTTCTGGAACTAATGAGAATGGGCAACCCATCTGGTGGCAAGCCCAGGAGCCAGGAATAGAAAGCTCTTCCATTGATTCCTGTGTGGGAAAAAGGTATAGCTTATTAGACATTGCTTAAAACAAGCTCAAAGAGAATTTCTAAATCAGAGCCGTGAAGTGAGTGCCTGAGTGTAGACTGTAGGACCTACAAATACTAAATGTGGGAGATGAAGGATTGCTTGCTATGAAGCTTGATGTTCATTGTTGACTTGGTTGTGTTCAGAGTGGTATAACCAAGAATAAAGACCCACTCTGAATGTGGATGACAGAAACCTGTGTTCCAGGTAGCTAAGCTAAATAACAGAGTCAGTAGGAATGCCAGAATCCATCTCTCACTGCTTCTTGACTGTGGGTTGCAATGTGAACACCACATGACTTTTCTATCACGAGCATCATGCCTTCTCTACCATGACAGATCACATTGCCTCAAATGATAGTGCTTTGCAAAAGAATTCTTCTAGCCTTAAGTTGTTTCGTATTAAGTCAAAAGCAATTATAAATGTTGATAATATCCTGGCCTCATACTTGTAGATACAAAGGAGGACACCATATATAGGGCCTTGGGGACAGAATAGAGTTTAGTGGAAGAGCATTTACCTAGCATGTGTTAGTCCTGGGTTCAAATCCCACATAGGGAAGAAATAAGGCCGGGTCAATTTAGGCTTTTGTGTTTTCAGTGGCTTGTTAGAGGCAAGTGCCTAATTATTTACATGGTAGGAGTTATATCTACATACAGATGTTGCCTATGTTATTATACAGAAGTAAAGTTTAAAATGAAACTGGCATGTATAAAGTTAATATACAAAGTTGCATGAAGAACAGGAATAAGAAAATAACAAATATAAGTATACAAGTCCTGAGTGTAGTATGAATCTAGAGACTGTCAACAACCTGCTCTTTCAGGCAACTTAAAATTGATGAGGGCATTGTGACAAGTATACAAATAGCTTTTGCGTGGAACAAGGGAAAGCAAAAGATTCAAAGTGCTCCAAGACGTGGGGGCTGAGAAATTCATTTTGGTGGGTTGAAGAGCTGTCCACAAGTGTTTACAAAGGAAAGCACATATCTTAGAATTAGACAGTTGTGGCTGAGATGAGAAGTGGTCCTTCAAGGAAGAGAAAAGTACTTGGGAAAAAAACACAACAAATTTCCTCTGTAAAGAGAGGAAGCAACTTGGCCAGTCTGGACACATATAAAGACAGGTGCTAGAAATAATATAAGAATGTCTAAGAATAAGCCTTGAAAATCAGGTTCTGAGTGTGGCCTGGAGTTTGGCCAGCAGATGTATACTAAGATCATTTCTTGTCTATACAATGTATCTTGTTAGATTCCTATTACTTTTTCCTCAATTATGACCATAAGTCCTATAACAAAATCTCAGTCCCTGATATACTAGATATCCAATGGGGGTCCTGAAACATAGTAGATCTGGAAAAGTCCCCATAACCTGGTACTTTTACTGTGCTTTTTATGTGTAGATGCATTTGGAAACACAAATACTTAGCATTGTGTTACAACTGCCTACAGTATCCATAGTAACACAATGTACCAGTCTGTAGCCTAGGTGTGTAGGAGGCTATTCCACTTGAGTTTATATGAGGGCATTCTATGTTTCTACAACAATTTCCAAGAAAGTATTTCTTAGAATATAACTTTTTTTCTAAGAAAGGTTTTTGTTAATCCCTGCTTAGGGTAGCTGTGTTGGCTAAAGTTAGAATGGCCCCCAAACCTCAATACTTGGGTTCCCAGCTAGGAAAACTGGAAAGAGCTACCGAGAGTGGCCTTGTTTAAAGAGGGGAGACCAACAGGGGGCAGACTTTACGGTTTCAAAAAATCCATACTATTCCCAGTTGGTACTCTCTGCCTTGTGCTTGGGGATCAAAATGTAAACTTTCTGAAAGCATAGCAGTTTTCATTAATAGTGTCAGGGGTTGGCTCTCTCCCATGGAGTGGGTCTCAGGTTGGGCCATGCATTGGTTGCACATTCCCTCAATCTCTGCTCCATTTTTTATCCCTGCACATCTTGTATGTAGAGTAAATTTTGGGTCAAATTTTTTTACGAGTGGGTTGGTGTTCCTTTCCCTCCACTAGGAGTCCTGTCTAGTTAGATACTATATAGCTTTCCTTTGAGAGGCTCCACCCAGAAGCATATCAAAACAGATGCCGATATTCACAAACACTGGGCTGAGTGCAGGGAGACTCGTGGAAGAGCCTAGGGAAGGATAGAAGGGAGGGTTCAGAAACTCCACAAGAAGACCAACAGAGTCAACTAACCAGGGCCCATGGGGACATGCACAGATTGAAGCACCAACCAAGGACCATGCATGAATTGGATGTAGGCCCCTTACACAGATGTAGCCTATGGGCAGCCCAGTCTTCATGTGGGTCCCCTAGTAAGGGGAACAGGGGTTGTTTCTAACGTGGACTCACTCGGTTGCCTGTTTTTTGATCACTTCCTCCTGTTGAGGCTGCCTTGCTAGGCTACAGGGGAAGAGGCTGCTCTCAGTCCTACTTGATGCAAACAGGTGGATTGATAGGAGGCCTCCCCTGAAGAGAAAGGAAAGAGGAAGAGGGTGAGGGTGGGACTGAGAGGAGAGAAGGGAGGGGGCTATGATCTGGATGTAAAGTGAAGAATGAATGAATGAATGAATGAATGGTAGGTAAATATTCAGCTACTACTCCAGTGCTATACCTACCTTCCCGCTTGTTAGATCCTTTCAACTTTTTAAATAAAGTTTATTTTCTAGTTTGTAGCATTGCCATGTTTCTAGCTATTTAAAACCCTAAAATATTTTCTGTTCCCATTGAACATACTTTCTAATTCCCACCTTCAATATCTGCATTGATTAAATTAAGTTTCTTCTTAGAGATTGTTTCTTTTAGCTAGACAATGACAGGTGGCCTTTGAATGACCCGTTGGGACTAGGAGAAGGCAAGAGTGTTTTGTCCATATATTATTTTTCATCCTGTGTTTTAGGCAGCAGCAATGACTTTTTTTGACTACTTATGGATCTCTCATACTCAACAGAATGCTTGGCACAAGACGTGTGTGTGTGCTGCATGTGTGTGTACTCTCTCTAGACAAACAGGCAATATATAAATAAATTATAGATAGCTGTTAACGGTGGCACATGCCTGTAGTTCCAGCACTGAGAGGGTAGAAGCAGGTGGGTCTCCGTGAGTTCAAGGCCAGCCTGGTCTACAAAGTGAGTCCAGGAACAGCCAGGACTACACAGAGAAACCCTGTTTTGAAAAAAAAAAAACATTATAAATAAAACATGATAGATACTACGCTTAGGATAATGACAGAGGACACATTTAAATTCTTCAATTGTGATGGTCAAAAGCTAGCTGGATTTACTGTCCTCTTGTTCTGAACTGAGTATCCTCTTTCTAGTCTTTCCAACTGTGCTTGAGAACACATTTCTGCATCTCTGAGGAAAAAAAAAATCCAAAAACAGATGTAGTGAACCCTGGGGCTAGATTAAGGTCCCATCTAGTGGGATCAGAGTGATATGGACAGAAACATCATCAAGGGGAAATTTTCCAATAACTGTATTATTAAAGGACAGTTGAGTAACAAGAACATGAACTCAGGTAGGCTATTGTTTTCTCCAGGATTTCTTTTGTGATTTTAAAGGACTGAGAGTTTCCTAAATACAGACCTCTGATGGACTTTTCATAAATTATGGGATGGAATGTGCTGGTCAGTGGTACTTCATGATTCTTGCAGGATTTAAGCACAAAGGATGTATCATTCCTTGGGGGTTCGCAGGAGATATTTTTTTTTCATGGCCCTTAGCTGTACCGAAGCTTATATAGCTACGAAGAAATGCTCAAAATGAATCGCCCCTGCATCTTTTAGTTTTATGTGCTCTTAAGTATCAAAAAATAGGGGTAATATTTTAATGTGATTTGTTCAAATGAGGAACTTCTGTCCTTGTGCTAGGCATTTGACATTTGTACATGAACGCTTTTGTGTAGTCATTGGCAGTAAATCAGTTCAAGAGTCATTTGTGTCTATTATGTCTTTAACCTGATCCCAAACTGAGGACACTTCTGATTGCACATCTCCTTCACCGCAATGTGTGCAATAGAGAAAAAGAAAGACGGGGCCCATATCGCAGAGCCAAGCTGAGCCTTGAGTTATGCAAATGAGGGAAAACACACTGTCAGGCTAGTGCTTTGAAAGAGAAAACAATAGATGTGTCTTTGTCCCTCTCCACTTTTTGCTTCAACTAATTGGTCCATTTCTCTGCTACAATCTCTCAGAAGATGGATATTTTTTTTCTCCTCACTTTGTAAAATAACCCAAAATCTATTTTTCTTCTGTGTCCATTAGAGCCAGCTTTTCACTAATTGTGCCTATAAATGAGTAGTTAAAACATTATGTTAAGAAGGAAGTTTTGTCTTTTTTCTTTCTCATGGCATTTTGTGGAAGACTTATTTACTCTCTGTTTCCCCTTAAGAAATGAAGCAATGTTTAGAGCCTTGTGCATTTCAAGTAAACGGTTGCAAAATGAAAGAAAAAATATTTTAAAGCTCAGCATTTAAAGTCCATATGGTCTCTATTCATAGTGAACAATTAATGCAGAGCTGGCAACCATGCTATAGGGACAGACGTGCCCAGAGTCTGAGAATGCTGATAGACTTCCAATGGCAGTGTTAGCATTTCAGCACAGATGTGTCAGAACTAGAGATGATGTATGAGAGAAAGCTGAGCGGAGTGTTGAAAGTGTTCAGGTAGTCTCAGTCACTTATAAAGGGGTGTATGAAATTCTCAAAGAATAAATTTTACATATATATTATATATAATATAATATACAAGTTATATATAATAATATATATAAATTTTATATATATATATATATATATATATATATATATATATATATATATATATAAGACAGGGGTATCCATGAGTCACAGAGTGAAGCAAGTAGCATGTACATATGAGAAACATTCACATACACCCACTCCGTCACCACACTAATCATGTGATTGTTTTGTGTTAAGGTTCTTTGTTGTTTTTGTAAAAAATAACTTTCAACACTGCAGGTTATAGTTTCCTACCAAACCTAATGATTTTCACTCTATCTCTATCTTTAGGCTAACCCATTTGCTTAAAAACATCAAGTAACCAAAATCACCTTAGAGATTATAATGTATAGATACACTCCTGGAAATACAACCATATCTAAAATGGCCTGGAGTGTTCACTGGGTGAGAACTGGGCAATGTCATGGTCAAGGTAACATCCTAAAGGAAGAAAATAAAATAAGACTAAGTCATTGAAATGCATTAGTTTGAGATGCAGGGAAGAGTGAGGTGGGTTAATTTGGTCTGACCAGGCTTAGGTGGTTTTTAACCAAACAGCACTGCAGGATAGCATATGCAGACACATCAATAGTAGGGAGAAAGATGTCCACAAGGTGTTCTATCTCTTTGTTCCCCTAGATCTAACAGTAGGGACTGCACCTCATCCTTCATCTTCAAAGGTATTCATCAGAGACATCAGCTGACATCTTTACTTCTGGTAAGTACCTAGGTTCCTGTACATTGTCCTTAAAACCAAGAAAAATAAAATGCAGACTCATCTTTTCTCCCTTGTATGCTAGGGTGAAGCAGTCCAAGCATCTGTCAGATAGTGCACACATTCCTAGAACATCTTCAAGGGTCTTCTGTGTCCTCTGATTTGCCTACAGTGATGGAGGCAGGGAAGTCTCCAACCTGTTGCTCCTCAGGAAATCACTCCTGCATTTTAACCGTTTCATCTTTAATCTAAACTTAGCTAGACTCTTTCAATTATGCATTCATTATTGCCTCCAATAGACTACCTGTGTAGTGGGTGTTCTACTACTACATCTCCCAAATAGATAAGTGACAGTGACCCAAATCCCAGTGTTTTATATATATATTTGTGTGTGTATACACACATATAGTATTTATACATACATATACATATATATAGATATAGATATATGGCTGGAGAGATCATTGAGTAGTTATGAGCAGTTTTTCTTAGTCTAGAGTTCCCAAGGTCTGTGTTTGGCACACAAGGTGGGCAGCTAACAACCAACTGTAAACCTTGCTCCAGGAGATCTGACGCCCTCTTCTGGTCTCTGCAGCTCCATGACACACATATAAATAAAAGTAAAATAAACCTTTCAAAAACCGTAGTCATCTAATATCATGACTCTAGAATTGGCTTAGAACTAAAATAGAGGTATTACTCGGCAAGTCTCAGCACAGGTGTTTTCCTAACAAAGACGCTGATGGCAAATCTACCTCCAAATCCATGTAGGTCCTTGGTAAGATCTGATTCTCTGTGGTGGCCAAACTGAGGTCTATGTTTACTCAATACCCATGACCTGGAATATTTCTCAGACTCTGGAATTTGCCGGGTCTCTTAGCTTATGCTTCCTCCATATTCTAAACAATCATGGCTGGACATATCTTTCTTTCTCCTCTTGCTTTCCATCTTCTTTCCTGCCCACATCTCTTCTTGTCTCTTTAGTGCTTCCCTGGGCAAGAGGTCCATGTGTGTCCATGAACTCAACCATATAACAGGATAATCTCCCCCTGAGGAGTCTGGAGGCTGAAGTAGTTTTACTTTCAGACAACTCTTTTAGCTTGCTTAGCAACAGGTCTACAAAACTGTAGGGTTGAGATGTGGGCATCCCTTGGCCCTTGTGTGGAAGTGGGGGTGGGGGCAGAGGCATTTCAACTTTGTAATAGGTAGGCTTTGGTAAACATTAATAAAGTTAAGAAAGATATGCTTTAAAAGCAGCAAGCCTGCATCTGGGCACCGAGTCCGTTTCACTACTAAGAATTTCTTTCCCATTCTTGCACTTGGAATTCCCAGAGAGAGCACTGTGGTGTGATTTTGAAGTTATCAAATTGATCCCAAAAGCAGTGCTCACAAGTCAACTTCAAGAATGTGATAGTTTGAAGCTGACAAAAGTCTACAGCAGATTTAAGTACAATACTGCACTATGAATCCTATCAATTATTGAATTAAGAATAGCTCCTCGCCAAAAACTGACAACTCATATGTGTATACATATATATTGATATACAAATATTTATATATTGAAATGCATGTTATACATATGTGACAATAGATACAATGTTTGGTTCAATGGCCTTAGAGATCAAATAAAGACCAAGGTAACTGCTGCTTGTCAAATAACATATCATTATGTTCCCTAGAAACCAAATGTATCAGTTGGGTATCTGAAATGCTTGATACATTTCCTTTCTACAGATTGTACAAGTAGAATATTTTTCTATCATTATTATTTTATACACAATAAGATTGCTTGACAAATGGAATGAAACTCAAGTATGAAATAAATTCATATTTCCTATATGCTTGATCCATGTACACTGAAGATAACTTCATGTTGCATTTACATTGCACTGTGGAGGGATTCTGATTTCTCACCTGCACTTAGATGTGAAAATTTCCATTCAGATTATTGTGTTAGAACTCAAGATTCTTAGATTTTTCAGGTTTTATTATTTCTGATTTTTAGGTTGAAGTTAGTTGTTCATTTTGTTATTCATCTTCAATATGTACTTTTTAGAGTATCACTCCTTGTTTTTTTTTGATCTGTCAAAATTCTGCCTGATTCTCAGCCTGTAATTCAGGGAGACACCACCACACACACCATATTTTACCCTGTAAAAGCTTCATGAACAAATATTACTGAATGAAGTTCATATGTCCACACCCAAGCATAAGCTCTGATCCAAATCTTTTCTCTACATCTCTGTCACGTATTCCAGACCTCAGCAAGGAATACACACTCAGGGTCAATATTAGATGGACAGACAAGGTAGAATAGATTATTTTAATATTGTATGTGTGCAAGCTTTTGGCCTTCTAAAATGCATTATAAGTTTATAATCAGTATGAATAATTATTTCTATTGTATTATGCCTTACATAGCATGGAGAAAATTGACACTAGGCATTTTTTCATTTCTTCAGTAGCAGACATCATTCATCACATCCATTGTGGCTACATGAGATACAGAGGTGGATCTTGATTCACAGCACTGCCTTGTTGCAGACATCCAATCAAGCATCAGCAAATGGAATAAATTCTGTTTGCTAAGACTCATCTTATGAAACACCCAGAACACTTAAAAGTCTGATGGTTATTTTTAAAAGAGAATGAGGAAATAGTCAAGCTAACAAAAATTCACACAAACATTACTCCTATTCTAGAATTTTGAAACAGAAAAAAAAAAAAGATCAGAGTAGCTGAAGAAATTCCAATCAAGCTAACAATTTATCATGGAAAGAATATATGAGCAATACTCAGGAAAGATGCTGGTAGCAACAAAATGGGCGTGATTATATGGAAAAGGCTTCATCCTTACAATTGCTTTCTATATCTCTAGTAGTTCTAAATTACCTGGCACACTTAGAAAATTAATAAGAAAGTATAAATACTGATATAAATAGCCTTACTTTATTATTGACTATGAAACAAAATCAAGTTAGAGTTTTTAATAATTGTTTTCACTTCGGTAATTGTCTAGGAGTAGTTTCTGAACCTTTTTGGTTGGTTGTTTATTTTAAACCTTTAAAACAGCTGAATATGAAGGCAGCTCCCCAAATGCCCAGCACTTTGAAGGCTAGGGAAGGGCTCTGGAAAGATATACACCAAACTCAGTTACATAGATAATTTCAGGCCAGCATGGACTACAGAAAGAGACCCTCTCTAAAAAAAAGGGGGGGGGGACAGGGAAGGAAACATAAACGTATTTGAAAGTCCACTTTTATGAGAACATAGAAACGTATTCGTGATGAAAATAGATTTGATTACGTAGCAACTAAAGTCAGACGTGAGCCCCAGAGGTGTTTCCATTTACTCATGCCTTCCTGTATTTGCATCTCCTACTATGTTTGAGTTGATAACTAGTCAATGGCAGATACTGCAGTGGAGAAAGTGGAGACTACCTTGCAATCATTCTGTTATACTTTTTCCAATAATTCTAGAACAAACATTATATTCCTGTCAAGAATCTGTATTGCTGAGAAACTTTACCATTTAATTCTTGCAAAGCTAATTGAAAATAAACTCAAACTACCAGTTTTAAGTTATTAAAACTGTCAACATCCTTTTTAAAAGGAATGGAAAATAAAACATGAAACTTCATTCGGCTTGTAACTGAAGTCCAAATTGTAGAATCTGGATCTTCCACCAACAGAAAGAAGACATCACCTCATTCATAAACCGCACTACGGACAGATGCTTCTGTCTTTCATTATACAGTCAACATCTTTGTCTGAACATGGAGACACTGTACTAAGCCCCCTGAAAGGCCCATGGAGATAAATTGCACACAGGCCACAGAAGGCGTCTTCATAGGCAGGTGTTATAAAGTTTGGATGGATGATGTCCAACATTTTGAGAAAAGGCTGTTCTTCCATTAGTCATGGTCTGACTGGGGATGCCTGAAATCTCACGAGGGAAGTAGCTCTCCTCCGCTTCTGACATGCTCAAGGTTTGGATGGTTCACAAAAGATTCTGATAAGCATCTAGCCATCTGGGTTCGGGTCCTAGCCAGACTTCTGAAACTCCTGAGGTGCATCCATCCATGCTCATTATATTGTAAACAAGTGAAGATGAAAGATAAATATAAACTGTTGTAAGAGAATATCTTGGCACCTATTAGAAATCGCAAATTAATGGAAGGAGTTTCTTACGCCGGACAAATGTGGACTGAGCTTTTGGTCCAAGTATCAAGCTTCAGCCAAGAATCTAAAGTGTTTCCCATTCTTTTCATGCAGAAAGGAACGTTGAGCCAAGAAACACAGGCCAGGCACCTATCCTTGATTGTCTATGTTTTCCTGGCAGTCAGATTTGAAATCAATTTTCTCTCCTTTGGAGTGAATATACAAGAAAGGGCATGCATGGAAGTGAACTTGAGTTCACCTTCTCTCTCTGTCATGGGAGACTATTATCTTGCCTCATTAGTGCTATTAAATTGTAGTCACAAATTCTGTCCCCAAGGCCCTGAAATTATCTATTTACGCCTGGGGAGAGAATCACAGTATTTTTTCAGTAGTTATAATACAATACTAGGTAGAGATTTGGGACTCCCCTGGGCAAATAAGATAGAGAGTGGGGTGTTGGCCTATAGACCACAAATACATGGACAGAGAGCTGCACATGGAACCAGAGCCACTCACAAATGTATCTAAGGATGACTGTCACTGTCAGTCAGAACAAAAAAAAAATGTTCTTTTCTTCTCATTTTCTTTATACATGATACATATTTGATGTCTTTGATCTCCTGTGTTTTAATTTTTATAAGCTGCTTGGTGCTAGGAGAAATGTTAATCCTTTCAAAAGAAATCTCCTGCCTTCTTATTCTCCTCAGCAGCCCAAGTGAATAGTAATAAAACATCTGTACAGAACTGCTCCTGTGTTCTGCTCCACAGACCCAGCCTTTCCACTCACCCCTTGATTTTGACCTTCCAGGTCCCAATGCCACAGCAAGTAGAGAAAGAGAAGGCTGTAGGTCTAGGAATGGCAGTGGGGTAGAGAGATCAATGTTGTTTCCCCACTGAGGCAAGAAAAGCAAAGCTGATGAGAAAAAAGTCTATGCTAGCATAGCATCTATTTCTGCATGTCTGCAAAGCTCTGTCGTATAAGAATTCAGTCTTGAGGACTAGAAAAAAAAATGCAAAGAGACATCTCCACCCATTCTCCATCCTCAGGGGGTTCACACAAGAAGGACAACGGAAACTCAAACGCTGCTTCTGAATGGCCTCACTGAAAATGACAACCAAGATGGCCTCCTTTGTGGCTACTTGGAAAGGAAGTTGGGAGGAAAGCCCAGCTTCATGGCCAGATGCAGCTGAGGGATGAGTAAAGTCATCCACTGGGAAAATGAGGCCATTCCTCAGTATGCGACATTAGACACGTGCTTTGCCTCTCCACAAGTCACTGGTCTGGACTGGAAACTGACATTCACTGACATTCACTAAGGCACAGAGTGTCTCAGAATTATCTGGAATGTTTGTTTAATATAATGATTCCTGGAACCTATTTAACTGGAATGGGGCTCTGGGAATACTTATTATTTTCTAATTTTCTCATGATATTCTCATAGGCATGAAAACTCAAGAATAGCCACCTACCATACTGTTTTGTTTTGACTGACTGAATGCAGAAAACGCATATGTTAGTTAGGGAAATTTTTGAATCTACCAGTAAAGCCTTAAGTTGATTGGTTTGCAATCTTCCTGGGAAAATACATTTAACTTCAGCTGGTATGGGAGAAATGAGAACTCCTGGAGCAACTTCGGGTACTCAGTGTTGCAGGGGAGTCTTGAAAGGAAACACAGTCATATTGTACCCGCAGTGTGCTAAAAGGGAAACATATCATATTGCAAGGTCAGCGAAGGGAAAGGACAGGTTCATTAGATAACAGGGTTCGAGGCACCATCATCTTAAGACAAAGCATTTTACAATCAAAAGTTCTCACTCTTCTTGCCCCCTTTGCATGTTCCAGTAGCCCAAAGGCAGACATCAACACTCCCACTTTGCATCTATAGATGTATGAATTGGGCATTTTAGAGAGCTGGGGATGCAGCCTGGTGCTGGACCACTTGCATAGTATATATATGGAGGCACTAGATTTGATCTTCAGTAGAATATACAAAAAGAGAGAGAGAGAGAGAGAGAGAGAGAGAGAGAGAGAGAGAGAGAGATTTTAAATGATTTACCTGTGTCTGCTGCATCCCCAAGGAAATACACTGTTATAATATCAGGAGGTACCTGAAATTCCACATGTCATTTTTTCTCCCAAATTCTGTCTGTTCTTTGCATATGAATGACCAATTTTTATCAGCCAATTTTCACTTCTCTTATGTTTTATCCTCCTCCTAGAACCAGCACTAACATCTCAATTTGAGGCAGCTTAATCTTTGCATATTTCCATCATAATGATAATGCTAATTATGACGATCACAACAATAATAGTGGAGATCTATTGAGTGATTACATTGCTAGCCCCAGCATAAGATGTTTTAAAAGAAACTAATCTAATTCTCACAACAACCCTGGTTGATGTTTAGTATTATCTATATCTTAAGGAGAAAGAAACAGAAACAGAAGCGAATTCATTTAGGTTTAGACTTCTCTTAGAAGGCACGCTTGCCATCTGAGAGTCAGTTTGCTTGACTTTAGTGCCTGTGCCTATGACCATAGCGGTATCTCACTGTGCTGGCTCAGTTTCAGATACTAACACAAGCTAGTGTTATCTAAAGGGAGGGAACATTAAATGAGAAAAAAAAAAATAACTCCATAAGATCCAGCTGTAATAAATTCTCTCAATTAGTGATTGATGGGCAGGGGGTGGATGGGGCGGGGGGGGGGGGGGGAGGATGCAGGAGCAGCCCATTGTGGGTTGTGACACCCTGGGCTGGTAGTCCTCAGTTCTCTATAAAAGCAGGCACAGCAAGTCATAAAACACAAGCCAGTAAGCAGCAGCGCCCATGGCCTCTGCATCAGTTCCTGCTTCCAGGTTCCTGCCCTGTTTGAGTACCTGTTCTGATTTTCTTTGCTTCCTTTGATTATGAAAGGGTTTATTTGCCTTATGCTTCCTTTGATGTGGAAGCATAAGGTGAATACAGCCTTTTCTCCCTCAGTTGTTTTCGTCATAGTATTTCATCACAATAGTAGCCCTAACTAGCACTCTTACCTTACCTATATATGTGGTGAAAATTGCCTGAGGAAAGTCGGTCATTAATATTACAAAGAACCAACAGATTTGGAAGGAAAAATCCAATGTAGAATTTCCGGTGCATCCTGATATTGTAGCGATGTGTTATCTTGGAGCTACCTGGCAAACACAGGTAGATCATTTAAAATGTCTGTTTTCTTCCTGTTTTTGTATATGCTACTGAATATCAAGCCGTGCGTGTGTGTGCGTGTGCGTGTGTGTGTGTGTGTGTGTGTGTGTGTGTGTGTGCGTGTGTGTGGGCATGGGCTTGCATAGATGCATGTGTGTGTGTTTATTTGTTTGTGAGTGTATGATATATATACCCACATACATGTCATACACACATATGGCATGCTTCGGCATTAATGGTGCAGTACTAATCACAAAGAACTAGTGTGTAAAAATGTGGGAATAAATTATAATCTAGTGGCTGCCTGTTTTCATTTCCCAAATGAAGATCTGAATCATGTCAGTGCATGCATTTTCTGAAGGTGAGAGACACTAGATAATTATAACCAGGTTATTGACTAGGGAGAGATATATAGAAAGAGCAGAGTAGTGATCAGTTTCTGAGTATGTAAAACCTCTCCTTTTTCCTTGTTCATGTAGCATGGACAGAGATGATTGATGTTAATGAAGCCCTGAGAAGGGGCAGTAGAAAGGATGGCAGCAATGGTAACTACGTGTGGACGAAGCCCTGCTCCTGATTGCTGGGTAGATGCGACGAGACTGATGATGGTTAAAACGAGAGCTGTTCTTTATATGGCTTGTCCCTTCTGAGTGTATCAGGACAGAGATTAACTGTACCTATCAGGTGTGTAAGAGGTGGGCACTGGGCTAGGTGAGGGACTGGGCCAGACAATCAGTGCATTACAAAGAGACCCAGTGGGTGCACCCTGGGAAGGTACACATCTTGTCTCTCCAGTCTTGCCTTTGCAGAATGTTGGGTAATTTCTGAGCTGTCTGTATTAACACTCCCATTTAAATCTGAGTAACATTCTCATGCTTTCAAATCATAGGTAGCAGGAAATTATCAAAAGGTAATTTGAATGGCAGAGTTTATCTTAAAGACAGACAACAGTTAAGTGAATATTAATAAAACAATTGAACTCAGCTACTCTTATGTTATGGTCCACAGACGATCAAGAGAGATGCTTCTGGAGTTCAGCTAGTCAAATCTCCTTCTATTCCTCTTCCTTCCTCTTTCTCCTTTAGTTCATTCCTCCCCAATTCCTCCCAATGGATACATTGGAAACAGTTCATAGATATCGGTCTATTAGCAGCTGGATGGCTATTCAAATATAGACCTCCAGCTTCCTGTTCCCTGAGACCCTGTGACACTCAGCTCACTCTACCTCCTGCTGCTGCTGAAATATATTTTTAAGGAAAGAACTACTGACTTATGAGTATAGGGCTCACGTCGATGACAGCTATAATGAATGTCATTGTCGATAACAAAAAGAATAGTGGTCTTTGAAACAACCATTTTAACTACAACTAGGGAAGGGTAGGAAGCTGACTGGAGGATTGAGAGCAGTTACTCGGCAGCCAGAAGCACTGCAGCCCGAGCTGGTTATTGTACAACTAATGTTAATACTCGCAGGGAATATGCTGTTGCCTGGATACAGAATCCCTTCTCTGAATTCATTAATATTCATCTGGCATGCTTTTATGAGCTATATTATATGAATTTTCTCCTCTGATCCTAATTAACAGGTAAATAT
This sequence comes from Acomys minous, assembly GCF_964271855.1. Classification (NCBI taxonomy): domain Eukaryota; kingdom Metazoa; phylum Chordata; class Mammalia; order Rodentia; family Muridae; genus Acomys; species Acomys minous. Next base: position 113,024,289 of record NC_140484.1, read on the forward strand.
CATCAAATGAAACATTTTCAAAAATTTATGGAGCTGAGTTTGAATTTTCAGGTTTTTCTTCCTATTTTTAACTTTCTTATAACTGGATTATTTTCCTATACTGGCTTCTTATGATAATTCAAAGAATAAATTTAACTTTAAAACTTAACCCCACCCCTAAAAAAGAAGAAAGATATTAGAATGAAATATGTTCCTAGAGAAAAAAGGAAAGGAACAGAGTAGTGGTTCTTGATTTTGAGAGAACGTAGAGGGTAAAAAAACTACTATTTTGGGATAATTATTGATAGTTCTTTTACCTCTATAGGGAGAGGCATAGCATTCTGACCAGAGATGAAGCTGGAATATGAGCCTAAATTAAAGCATTAGCTGTGTGTGTAGGCTTCTACTCAAATGATTAAGGTACAGGATACATCAGGCAGGTAAGAGCATGTAAGAGGAAGAGGTTGACAATTCTTTGACCACTGCCTTTGGAGTTATACCTTATTGTCTTTTACTTCAAAGTCACAAAGAGGGCATTGTAGGCTCAGCTATACTTAGTAAAATGTTAGGCTGAAGTCCTAAGTCCAGGGACGTGTGAATGTGTTTCTTTAGAGGAGGAAAACTGTTTTAATTGAAGCCCTTAGATTATAACTTAACCCAATATGATGGTTACCATTAGGAAAAGAAGAGACAGAGGTGGGTATAAAATTTACATTGATGGATATTTAATACAGGAAAGACAGAAGAATGCATCATATTCTTTCCTAGAGACATCATGTATGATTTTACTTTGTGTGTGTGTGTGCTTGTGTGTGTGTGTGTGTATGTGTGTGTGTATGTGTGTGTGTGTGTGTGTAACTATGAACATCTGAGCCATTTCCCCTGCCCAGCCCTAGATTATAGGGCCCAGAGATTTCATAGAAGAATGTGGCCTGGCTGATACTTTGATTTCAGTATTTTATCTACTGCAATTGTGAAAGAATAGGTTTCTGATTTTTTTCTACACTGCCTATTAAAATTTGCCATGATATGCATAAAAAAATAATACTGGTAGAAAAATCACATTCCAAATGGCTTGGTTATTTAATCAATACTTAAATAATCATATTTTAAAGAATCTTCGGGAGAATCAACATAGTAAAAACGGCCATCTTACCAAAAGCAATTTACAAATTCAATGCAATCTCTATCAAAATACCTACAAAATATTTTGAAGATATTGAAAGATCAATTCTCAAATTCATATGGAGAAATAAAAAACCCAGAATAGCAAAAACAATCCTATACAATAAAAGATCCTCTGGAGGAATCTTCATACCTGATCTCAAGCTGTACTACAGAGCAACAGTAATTAAAACAGCATGGTACTGGAAAAGTAATAGGCTGGTGGATCAATGGAATCGAATTGAAGACCCAGAGATGAATCCACACACATTTGCTCACTTGATTTTTGACAAAGAAGCCAAATCTATTCAATGGAAAAATGATAGCATCTTCAACAAACGGTGCTGGTCTAATTGGATGTCTACATGTAGAAAAATGCAATTAGACCCTTATTTGTCACCATGCACAAAACTCAAGTCCAAGTGGATTAAAGACCTCAACTTAAAACCAGAGACATTAACTCAGTTAGAGGAAAAAGTGGGGAAGAGCCTGGGACACATAGGCACAGGAAACAACTTCCTGAACAGTACACCAACAGCCCAGGCCTTAATGTCAACAATTAATAAATGGGACCTCATGAGGCTGAGAAGCTTCTGTAAGGCAGGAGACACTGTCAAGAGAACAAAGCGATAGCCTACAGACTGGGAAAAGATCTTCACCAACCCTTCATCTGACAAAGGTTTAATATCCAAAATATATAAAGAACTCAAGAAATTAAATACCACAAAACCAAACAACCCAATTGCGAAATGGGGCTTAGGACTAAACAGAGAATTCTCAACAGAAGAATATCAAATGGCTGAGAAACACTTAAAGAAATGCTCATCCTCGTTAGGCATCAGAGAAATGCAAATCAAAATGACACTGAGATTCCACCTTACACCCATCAGAATGGCTAAGATAAAAAACTCAAATGACACCACATGTTGGCGAGGATGTCGAGAGAGAGGAACACTCCTTCACTGCTGGTGGGAATGTAAACTAGTACAACCACTTTGGAAAGCTATCTGGCATTTTCTCAGAAAAATGGGAATAGGGCTTCCTCAAGACCCAGCTATCCCACTCCTTGGAATATACCCAGAAAATGCCCTAACACACAACAGGGACATATGCTCAACCATGTTCATAGCTGCTTTATACACAATAGCCAGAACATGGAAACAGCCTAAGTGTCCCTCAGTAGAAGAATGGACTAAGAAACTATGGTACATTTACACTATGGAGTATTACTCAGCTATTAAAAACAAGGAATTCCCGAAATTTGTGGACAAATGGATTGACCTAGAAATTATCATAATGAGTGAGTTCACCCAGAAGCAAAAAGAGACAAATGGTATATACTCACTTATATCAAAACACTAGTCCAAGGGATACGTCCCATGAAAAACTTTACTTACCAAGAAAGTGGGTCAGAGGAGAGGACATCCTATTGAGACTTTAGGCGAGAGTAGCATGGAAGAATGGGGAAATAATAGGACCCACAGTGTCCTGGAAACCTACAAGAAGAACTTTATGACAGGCAGATCTGGGTCCTGGGGTCCTCCTCAAACTAAGGCACCAGCCAAGGAGAAATAGGCAGTAAACTTCGAACCCCTACCAAGACCTAGCCGATGAACACGATATTCTCCACTGTTGAGTGGAGAGTGAGATCTGATTCTCACGTGAACTGTGGTGCCCCTTTTCTGACCATGTCCCCTGGATGGGGAGGCCTGGTGGCACTCAGAGGAAGGATAGCAAATTACCAAGAAGAGACTCATAGAGCATATATAGGGGGTGGAAGTCTCCCTCAATCACAGACATAGGGGAGGGGAGAAGGGGGGAAGTGTGAGGGAGGGAAGAATGGGAGGAAACAGGGGAAGGGCTAACAATCAAGATGTAATAAGAATAAATTAATAAAAAAATGGTAAAAAAAAAAAAAAGAATCTTCTTAAGAACAGGAACTGGGACTAAGACTTCTGATTTAAAAAGAGAAAAATAGGTACTTTCAATTTTTAATACTTTTTAAAAATGAACCTGATCAACATGAGAATGTTGTAAATAACACTGTATTGGCTAAGAAGCGATCTTCATTTTATTTCTTGTTGTTACATAGTAAGAATTTGGCCGTGGGAGTGTCATTCTTCCATTTATTTCCTCATTCACTTTATGGTTCGTGCCCTCCTTATGAGCCATTTATAATGTCTAATGGGTGCTCCAGTCTTCTTCTCTGTCCTCTTAACCTATGGTTTTGCAAATCACTTTACAAATTGCACTGATCCCAGAGCATCAAGCCAGTCAGGTGCTTAAACACACCTTGTCCTTTAGCAGGGCATTTCTCTTTAAGGAAAAATATCTTATTTATTCATCTAGCATATTTTTGTTATGTTTACATCATTGAAATATACCAGTATTTCAAAAGAATAAACTCTGGATGAAATTAGCAAGGCCTCAAAATTTACAGTAAGTCTTGCTGAGTCAACCTGAAATTTGTGACTTCAAAATTCTCCCATCAGTTTTCCATGAGTTCCTGCTTCCACTCTGGTTGTTGTGAAAATGAAACATCATATATGATAAAAAGAAGCCAGAGTTCTTGAATTGCTCTGTGCAGAAACCTCATGCTAATGGGCATACAACATGCTCAGTGAATCTTTAATGCTAAATAATTGTACAAAGTTTTAAGACCAACTTTGTAAAAATGAGTGAGGTAGTTAAAGCAAGAGAGTACTGTAACAATCCAAAGTAACAATAGAAATGTAAATAGGACTTATGTCACTGATAAAATGTCTGTGAAGAGAGAATCATATATATTCAATTCTTCCTAAATTATTTTCAAAAAAGAAGGCCAAATGCAATAATTAATTTTGTCAGGCTTTGAGGACATAATCTACAGCAATCATCACAAATGCAGAATTTCTTTCAAATCTTATTAGCTCTGTTATTAATGAAAAGACATTCAATTGTACAATATATCAGTTTTATTATAAAAGTAAGTGTAATTTATAACCGTAGAGCCGAGAATTATTGAGTAGGTTGGGTGAAGTAGAGTTGCTAATATCATGCATTTCTGGGGGTTGTTTCTTTTGTGAGTAGTGAGAATCTCCTGGTCAAGCACTGCATAGCAGCATCTCCATCAATAAAGGATCTCTATATTGTGGTGGTTCTGTAGGATAGACCTTATGATAGAATAGTGCTGGAGTGTTTCTATCATGTAGTGATGCTGTAACCATAGTAACACTGAGCATAGTTCTTCACTTGGGTGTTTTTAGTGATGCTGATGTAAACAAATACTGCATTGCAGTTATGTCACTGTGCAGCATATGCTTTATGGACAGTTCCTCATATTCAATAAAACACCTGTTACTAGATTACATATTTACTACATTCTGCTTTTCATTGTTACTTTAGGGTGAACACCTTCTACAGATTTTTTAAAAAGATTTACTCTCATATTTTTCATCTTTTATGCAGACAGGACCCTCATATATCTCAGTTACTGTTTCTCCTGATAGTATCACATGAAGACATATGGTTTGATTGACCTCTATTACTTAACCTTGTAAAATGAAAAACATCACTGAGGAGTGTATCCCTTGGACCTTATAACTACTCTTAAGGAATGAATGCATGGCTGTGTTTCACTTCCTAGTTCCATGAAATATTCAGATCCATTTGACTACTGTTTTAGTGAAAGTGTTTAACGTGACTCTGAGTCAAATAGTGAACGTTTCCTAGTAAAATTTAACCCATTTCTACTTTCTTAATGATGAGTGTGAAAGCATGGCATTCATCTTAAACCAAACAGGCAAAAAAGATTAGAGAACTGTCTCTAATTAGGATTTAGGTGGCTAGGTACAGATAGTGTAGATTTTAGGTCATCAAGAAAGAACCACATCATAATACCATGGCTTGTTATTCTATGCTAAGCCCAAGCTACCTTGTTCTACCAAATAGGCCATGACTTTTGCTTGGCTTTAAGAATCTCATGATATACAGGACTATATGGAGATTAAAATATATAAAAAGTTAGATTTGAGTTTCCTCAAGGCATTCCTAATATATAAACATATTTTTGGGAAAATTATGGTGTTTACTGGGCCATGGTGGGCCAGGACTGACAGGCTAAGATGTGTATAAACTTCATTACTTTGGCATTGAGGAAATATCAAAGACTACACTGTAAAGGACTGATGTGATCAACCATTCACTTTGATAGCTTTATATGATGTCTGAGTATCTGAGCTTAAGAACTGAAACAGAGAAAAATCTCACTTCAGAAGACCATTTAGAACAGTGGTTCTTGGACTGTGGGTCATATATCAGATATCCTGCATATCAGATATTTATATTAGGATTCATAACAGTGGCAAAATCATAGTTATGAAGTAGTAACTAAGTAATTTTATGGTCGGAGGTCACCACAACATGAGAAACTGTGTTAAAGGGTCTTAGCATTAGGAAAATTGAGAGGCATTGATTTAGAAGTCAATTGTTCATATACTCATGGGCAAAAATGGCAGATTCAAAAGAAAAAGAAAAAAGAAAATTCCACTTTTGACAGGCAGTATGAATAAAAGTGAATAAAATACAACTGAGATAAAGTTGGTGACAAGAAAATTACTGTAAATAACAAGTAATGTTGGTCCCAGCAGTAACATGGGATTTAAATAGAATACAAAGTTCGCACAGAGATGATTGTCTGAAAATAAGCCTTCGATAAACTGAGGCCTTCCTTGCTTTTATCCATATAGAGTCAAGTTTTTCAAATCCTTTACCACCATCATCATTATAACATAAAAGAAGGAAGAAAGTAGAAGGCAAAACAGAGGCCTTGTATGTCCAGAATCTGGGAGTGATGCCCCTCTGTACACATCTGACATAATCGTGCCCCTTACCAAACTGCCCAGTGTGTGGAGGGATGGGGGGGGGGGGACTGAAATGTACTGGGCTGCCAATCAGCTAAGCTGTGCATTGGCAGATATCTACAAGTTTCACTCCACCTTTCGCTGTTGCTGTTGAGATGCACCATTGATAAATACATATGAAAAAGACAATTCTTCATGTCATATTAGGATATTGAAAACTGAGGAGCTTATGCAGACAGTTCAGTGTTGTCTATAGAGTTCAGAAAAAAACAAAGCAAATTTCCAGAGAAAACCGAACAGGATGTTATGGTAGTGTGTAGTAGTTAATGTTAGTTGGGGCAATATGTCCTCATCCATTCAAGATTTTTATACTCAAGTTAAAGCTCTGTTAGATTCTGCCTTAATTTTTAATGGTTTACTAACACCATGGTCTCGCGCTCTTCGTAATAAAGAGACTCTGGGAACAGCTGAAGCGTGACAATTTGCTGCATGGTTTCTTATGAGGCGTGCTTTCTTGAGTTTACATCTTTTCTGGATTCCCATGGAATCATGATCCTCCAATCCCTGAGTTCCAACCTTCTCATGTATCTCCTTAGAGGAAATGGATTGACACTTTTAACTCCTGGACAGGCAGGGTCTGCGTCCCTGATCAGCAGCAAAGAAGTTAACTGAAAAATAGATGATTAACCATTGTCAGAACTTAAAAGTAAGGAATCAAAGTCTCAAAGGGGAAGTTGAGGCACATGGTCAGGGAAAGGAATGTCTCACTTAGGGGTCTGTTTAAAGCCTCATGTCGGCTAAGAACAAAGATTTCAGGGGCAGTTAACAGTGCTGTGATGGGTGTGGCAATACAGGCCGTACCCCTTTGCGTAGAGGCAACTCAAATAAGAATATTAAAATGTCTATGAACCATGCCTTATCCCTGAATGTATGTAGCCTTCCCCTTCCCAGAGTATTGCCTTGGACAATTACAGACAAGATTGTAAACATTTTTTAAAATAGTACAAAACATCGTGTATTCCTCTGTAATCCTTGTGACATTAACTTTTACCTTAACAGTGCTAATCTTATCTTGGGCACATTAGGAACCACCATGTGATGTCATTTACCAAAATAAAAGCATTCCTCAGCAGCCTTTTGGATTGTAACTTCAGAAGCATCATAACCCCAAACAGCTATCGTAAAGGCACTTAGGCCTGTCTCTATCTTGAGAGACCCACATCCTGACATGGGTGCATCCTACATTTTCCTGGGAACCCTCTCTTTTTCTCTGAAGTCCTGTGCTTAAACCTATGTTAAAGTATCTTTTATGCCAAGAAAAGAAATAGCTACAGTTGGTTGCCTGCAAAATCTGAATTCATTAGGCAAGTCTTGACATTCCATTTCATGTAGGTCTGTGCAAATGTCACAAAAAAACAAGTCACATATCTAAATCTTTACTCTTATGAGGGAACAGCTTCCACCCTGCGAGCCATTGTGACTAAAGAAACACATGGTTATCTCTTACTATAAGATAGATTTAGTGATTGGTTGGCGTGCACAAAGCCACATTAATTGTTCTGAAAGTGGAGGTACAGCTAAACAGCGGGGGTAGAGCAGGTAGTCACTGAGTCAGATGTTGGCCTGCTCAGATACCTATCACTCCCTCAGTACGCTGTTAGGCATAGGAACTGGCAGGCACGTCTTTTCAGGTTCCTGGCTTATCAGCCTTTCTACTGGGGAGTCACAAGACAGGTATTTGCCTGCATCTGTGTCTCTGACGGCCCATGTGGTTTACCTTTAGCCATCAGCTTATAACATTGCTAGGAGCTGATGGAAACTTTAGGAATCAAAGCCTATTTGGAAGCCAGTTAGGTCTGTGGAGGAGTGCCATTGAAGAGGTTAGCGGACCCTGATGCTTCCTTCTGGCCACTATGAGATAAGTAGCTATGCTCTCTCACAAGTCCCTTATCACGATGTCCTATTTTACCCCAGGCCCAAAGTCACTGGGCCAAGTGACCAAGGACTCAAACCTCTGCAACTCTGTGTCACAATAAATAATCCCTTCTTAAATCATGCTTCCTTCACCCTCTTGTCACACTGGAGGAAAGCTATTGAGTACATCTGGAGCAAGGGAGGTTCTTCCTGGTTCTAGATATAGCAGCATGAAAGTGGAGGTGTCAGGGATGCACAAATGGATTGCTTCGGGGGGCAGGAGGGACTGCTGCTTTGTGCATATCCTGGCTTTTAGCGAGGTGACATTGCTTTTGTACAAGTCACTGTAGATGGCATCACTTAGCAGTGTGAGCATTTACCTTCTCCTGGTCTACTCAATGCAATGGCAAATTCTTACTTTTGATATTATTATTCCATCACTATTTTTCTTCTATAGTCACTATTTATTTGAGGTGCCTACAGTGGTCAAAAGCCCCCAGACTTTTAGGAAGGATGCTAAGCCAGTCTGTAACCTACAAGTTTGTGAGGACCTAGAGGTACCTCAGTTAGAACCACAGGATGACAAAGGGAAAAGCAGACCCCAAAGGGTCCAGACCCTGCCAGAAGACAAACATCTCAAGGAAGGGGCATTTTATATTCATTTCTTCCTGTAAAAACTTCTGTTATTTTTTTTCCTGTGAGTAAGCACCCAATTCTACTTGTGCAGTTAATAAAACAAAATATGTTGATAACCACATTTGAAGCATGCTATGACACACACACACACACACACACACACAAAAATTGGCTTCAAATGTATAAACAACACACACAAAGCCCATTAAATGTCATGAAGCTTAACTAGCTCTTTCTATAAAAACATGGATAATATTATCACAGTATGGAAATACTTTTATTAGATCACATTCATTCTTCAGCACAGTGTATTATTAATATTAAAAATCAAGGGGATCAATAAGGATTTCTAACACTTCTTGAGTGTTGGCAGAGACACTTGAAGGCCCAAAATTCTTCACATTGGAATGTTGCATAATACATACCTAACACTGCATGTATTTTAGATATGGAACCTAAGGCTGAAAGGGGTTAAATACATTGTGGAAGTCTTAGATTTAGTAAATCTAAAGCTACTAGTCCAACCCATACAATTTGATCTCAAGCTAGTACTCACCGTCAGACAATACTTCTGAGTGTGAACTAAAATCCCCCAATCCACACCAAGCCCTTAAGGAATGACCTGTCACATTACATTGCTATTAACAACTGGATAGATAAGTGTGGCTGAGCTCAGGTTCCAGCATTTGTCCAAGAGAAGTATAACTCAGATGAGGATAGCAACATGGGCTTGGATTCCCTAAATCAATCTTACACTGAGCATGGGAATAGGGGTGGTTTGAACAAGAACGGCCTTCATCAGCTCATATGTTTGAGTGCTTGATCCTCCATTGGTAGAAATGTTTGAGAAGGTTTTGGAGGCATGGCCTTGATGGAGGAAGTATGTCACTGGGGATGAACTTTGATGTTTCAAAAGACCATTCCATTCACAGTTAGCTCTCTCTCTCTCTCTCTCTCCCCCCTCTCCCTCCCTCTCTCCCCTTCTCCAGGTTCTGTGCTTTCTGCCATGATATTCATGGACTCATCCACTGAAACTAATAATCCCAATAACTCTTCTATATGTTGCTTTGGACATGATTTTTTTTTTTGTCATAGCAATAGAAAAGTAACTAAAACAACAGTGCAGTGCAGCAGGGCAGAAAAGTTGGCTCATAGCAGCCCCTCCCCCAAGGGAGAAGTGGAGGCATGTGAGAGAGGTTAGACAATGCACTTAGCTTTTACCTTGCTGTAAGTCAAGGTCATCATTCGGCATAAGGATTAAAATAACCAAAATTAGAGATCAATTAGAGAGATGGCCTGATGCAGGAGGAAAACAAAACAAAACAAAATGAATCAAAACAGAACTGGAAGTCTGTGACAAGAAAGGGGCTATTTTCTCGACACCCCTGAGACTCACTCTCCTCTTGAGGTCTTGCCAGAAAACTACCTCCTTCCCCTTTGCACTTGCTCTAGAAGTACTTTATGATATGATATATAGAGAATGCCAAGTAGAAATAAATTGGATGGTATTCCCTCTTATTATCTATGATTCCTACAGAGTTTTTAATAAACAGTTGAATTATTTACAGTAATCTACAAAGGCATTTTTAATAGTGTGTATGGTACAGCGAAGAGAGTGAAAAATGCCTTTGTTTCACTCTGACGGGGCCAATGAACCATGACGCAAATGATTGCTTGCCTCATTTGTAATTATTCATGGTAAAGATCTTCATTCAGCAGCAGAAATTTTCTGGCTCTGGGTCCTAGTGATTATGGGAGCATGAGAGCGTCTTTGCTGCAATCTCATCCGAGGACAAATTGTACTGCACACAAAGTTGACGAGATAGACTTCAGAGAAACAGATGCAGGCATTGCTATTACTGCCAGTTGTTGGAACAGCTAGTCCCAGAGAGAAATAAAGCATTTAGAGTTCCCTCTTACTTTTTTATTTAGCACCTTTCTCTCTCTCTCTCTCTCTCTCTCTCTCTCTCTCTCTCTCTCTCTCTCTCTCTCTCTCTGTCTCTGTGTGTGTGTGTGTGTGTGTGTGTGTGTTTGTGTGTATCTCTGTGTGTGCATGTGGAAGCCAAAGGATAGCTTGTGAGAGCTAGTTCTCTCTTTTCACTGTGGAATCTTGGGAATTAAAGTCAAGTTATCAGACATGGCAGCAAGTGCCTTCCACTACTGAGTCATCTCTCCAGCCCAGGTTTTACTTCTTTTTTAATTGGAGAGATATGTGAAGAAGCTGCTCAGATTCCATCACTGATACTTGTGTCCCATTTGTCCTGAAGCAATGGAGACATGCACTGTTGGCACTCAGGCTTTTGTTGTTGTTGTTGTTGTTGTTGTTGTTGTGTTACTTCTTTGTGTGTTTTACATGTTTAAAAATGTAGCCAAGAGCCGGGCATGGTGGCGCACGCCTGTAATCCCAGAACTCAAGAAGGGAGAGGCAGGCAGATCTCTGTGATTTCAAAGCTAGCCTGTTCTACAAAGCAAGTCTGCGACTGCCAAGACTACACAGAGAAATCCTATCTCAACATAAAACAAAAAAATAAAACAACAACAACAAAACAAAACAGAACAAAAACAAACAAAAAACAACGTAGCCAAGAGTGAACATTATCTGACAAAGTTGGTTTCTTTAAGCTAATGTAAAAATTCTAGCCTTGACTAATGTCTGTGGTCTTATTTTGCTCTCCAAATATTCTCCATTCTGATTCTCTACTTCCTGTTTCTCTTTTATTTTCTCTCTTAGATTCACCTGCCTGTCACTTCCAAGAGGATGTATCTTAATAGACCAATTTCCATTTCAGATTTTAATTTCTAGGTTTCTCTAAGAAGCTAGACATTTCCCTCTCTTCAATATCTTCTTAAGAACACATGGCAAACCATGCCCCCAGGGTAGGCAATTCAAACAGAGGTAAATCAGTGGCTCTCCATTAGCTGGGCACTTGAAAATTACCTGTGATTTTTAAATAAAGTGCGAAGGTTTTTGCCCAGACTAATGGAATTAAAATTTCTATGGGTCAGGTCTGGCGATTTGTTTTGTTTTGATTTATCACTGGGGTTGAAAACCACAGGCCTAGATAATTTGAAAGTAGATATGACTCAGTTCTAATTTATCTGTGTCTAAACATAATAAAGGAATTAACAATTGTCATTCTATAAAAATTGTCAGTCAAATATTACCAAAGTATGACATCTTCCCAGAACCCACTGTCAACCATAGTACAATGGCTGATGCATTGTTTTTGTTTTTGTTTTCCTTGCTTAAGCAAGATAGGGTCCTGCTACATTTTCTCCCTTATAATACAGAAGTGGACAATGAAGGGTATAGTTTTGACAGTCAGAAGGAGAGGGAGGAATGGCAGAATGCTAGGCAGAAGACGACATATGAGATGTGTAGGAATGATTGTGCATTTAAGGGAAATGCTGCATGAGAAAAGTAGTTATCTAAAAAAAGATAGCATTATGGAACCATCAACATGGGGGACACTGAGAAAAATAGCTGGTGGGTGTTTGAAGATGTGAGGACTGCCTTAATTAGCTGCTGTAATTTATGATCACATGCTGTATGAGTGGGAGGGAGGGAGGAGGGCATGGAGAATCGGCAGAGAGCAAGAGGGAAATAGAGAAAGAGAGAAACATAGAGGGGGACGACCGGGAGGGGATACAGTGAGGCTCTCATGCCATAAATTCCATTCTTTCAGAAAATATTTTATTCTGAACAGATACTGCAGTGTAGGAGCCTCTTGTGATGGGCTAAAGCATCTGAAATAACAATTTTGTAGCATTCAAATGTGCTATTAAATGTTTCCACTGGAGATGAACAAAGGAGACATAAAAGCAGCTTACTTGAGAAATCACAGCCAAGGGCACAAGCCTGGCAAGTGAAGGCGCACTGATTGTTGCAGAAAGGCTCAACATATATGTGAGGGACCCAATTGTACACCATCAATTGTGAGGTTACAAGCACCCAGGGGACTCTATGGGAGCCTACATGAAACCCAGAGGACTTCAGTTGCCATTCGCACTTGGCCTTTGATGTTTTTAGATGTAATTGACAATGTTGCTTCACATCCTTAAGTGCTATTAGTAAGGAATCACAAGGGGGTATTTTGCAATGTATTTAGGCTTTCTTCCTTGTTTCCATCAGGGTTTTTTTAAATTTTCTTTCGTAATTAACGTTTACTTATTTATTTTACTAATCTCCCTCCTACTGCAAACAAGTCCTCACACTCTGCCTGCATGTGTTTAGGTGAAATCCCATGGCCCATCTTGGTTGGGCAACATGAGTAAAAGCAAGCGAGTATAAAGAAGTGGTATTCATTTTAACTAGAAAAAAATCATTCAGAGCCTGACAATATGTAAAACACAGAAATGAAAATTTGAAACATGTCATATACCGCTCCTTCCCCAAAGGCTTCTGGGATAACTACTGTATTTTTCCCCTGTTCTGCATGCTATAATCATGATTCACTCTAATTCTGAATAAGCTGGTGGGAAAGAAACAGTTACTATATACAGATTTTAAAAACCAAGGCATTATTATTCAGACTATAAAACTCATGTGTTTTCAATTAGGTTACATTTTGATGAGCATCTATGATGTGCTAAGTACATTTTACATTACACATGCTTCCTTAATTAATTATGTAAAATTGTCTGTTAGAATAACCAGTTCATTGCTGAAGGAAATGAGGCTCAGATAGAATAAATAACTTCACAGTCATTGAGCAGCAATTAAATCTAAGACTGTCTGACCTCAAATCCCAGCTCTTTGCATCACCATTTGGCCAATTGGAAGTCAGAGGATAGAGTCGTGAAGAAGAGGGAGTGTGGCGCCAAGGTACCATGGAATTGGGAGGAGCTGGTTTGGAGCAGGAGCAGGGGTCCAGTCCTGTCCAACCCCAGAAATCTCCTCTTGAGAGTGGTAGGAATGGGGACCACTCCTTCCCCTGCACTGGGCCTGTATGTCCTGACACAAGTATTCCTGTGCCCCTCCCCCTCCCTACCTTTGCCCACACTAGAGAAGGTCACATAGGTTAAACTTCCCCTCTCCTTATAAAGGTCATGTTCAAGAATCGATTAGAGTTTCTTGTCATGCAAATAAGGCATTCCCAGCACTTTAGTCCTCACCAATGATGTACAGTCACCCTGAAAGCCTCTATCCAGTCCCCAAAGGTTTAAATAGCCATTGCAGCCACCTCCTGCCCCTGCCACCCATCTAAAGGAGCTGTTCAAGAAAGCCTGCCTCCCAAAGTCTATTCTCATAGCATTTACCCTCCACCTGAGGTCTTTATCACCCCAATTCCTGCCTCATGCTTTCTCTCCTCAAGATCCTCCTGTAGTGGTTGTGGTAGCAGAGCCTGAACACATAGGGAGAAGAGAGATGAGGAGACAAAACACATTTTAAGAATGAAAAGGACACCTTCATACTTACATTGCACCCTTCACTGTGGTGTCTGTCCTTGGGCATCTTTCTCAAATCACATGTAGCCCTTATTTTGAAAGTGGACATTGTATTGCATTCATGAAAAAACTTTGCCCCTAATTAGTGAAGTCAATACAAATAAAAACTGGGAATGACCCAGAATATATGCAGATAAAGTAACAGGAAAAGCACTGCCTTGTTTTTTTTTTTTTAATATTTCGATCTATACATATTTTACCTATTCATGTGAATTGGTGAACACGCACAACTTTTGAAATACAAAGGAAATGACATTTGAAGGAATGCAGGCCTAAGATCAGCTACTCTTATATTTTGCTGTAGAATGATGTTGGCCTCCACCATTTTAATTGTCAGAAATATATGTGAAAGAAATAGGTAATGTGGAAAGGGGTACAATATATGATGGTGGATTTATTTGAGGAAAACCCTTAAGGGGTTAGATAACACCTTATTGCATACAAAATTAAATATCACGGCATTTATCTCTAATTCACACCTGGCTGTAAAATCTAGTACATATAGAGAAATGGTGATCACTATTTGTCTTAAGAAAGAGAGAATATTATCCTTGTGCTTCAAAGAATGTGTAAAGCACTCTAGAATAAAATAAAAGACTTTTAATTGTTATTTATTTATTTTTATTTATTTGTTCATATTTTTTGGAGACAGAGTTTCTCTGTCTCTCTGTGTATGCTTGGTTGTCCTGGACTTGCTTTGTAGACCAAGCTGGCCTTGAACTCACAGAGGTCCACAGGCCTCTCTCTCCTCAAGCACTGGGACTAAAGGCATGCAGCACCACACTCAGCTTAAATGTCACTTCTAGGTGGAAAGTTGTATAATTAAACCACGAAAAAATTGTAAGCAGAAGTAAAAACAAACAAAGAAAATATGGAGGCAATTTAAGTAATAGAATTAAGGGAAATTTAATGAGGTGACATCTTTTTGTGAAGGATTAGTTGAATCTTAATAAGTAGCCATGAAAAGGAGACAGAAAAATTATATTTATGCAGTTAACATAATACTCATTATAATTTAATACTTGATGACAAACTTCTATATGCCCTGATATGTGCTAGTGCCTGGAAGGATGCTATCTCTGTGGGTCAGCTATCTTCAAAGGTAAAGCATGAGAAAATCGGGAGAAAGGAGATAAACTGATGACATTGGTGAGAGAGTGGAGGTTGGATGAAATAGGACAGGGAGGATGGGAGCCAGAATAAATTGAAACACAATATTCTTTCTAAAGTTGTGTGGTTTTGTTGGATGCTTTATGGAAACTATCAGTTACTATTACTATAATCAATTGTCTTGAACTGTGTGCTTTGAGTTTATGCAAAACAAGGTATTTTTGGCAAGGCAATGGCACCCTTTGTGCTATTCTTGGAAGGAAAAAAACTTGCTAATATGTCCCAAAGAACACGGGGATAATGGGGTTCCTCAAACACAAATCCCAGAAATGCATGCATAAAAAAGTTCACTTCTTGTCTCCTTCAGGGCATTCTTAGCCTAGTTAGATCAAAGTAAAACAAGGAACTTAGAGGCAGCAGACGTGATTAAGCAACAACTTACTTTAAAGGAAGTTTCTTTTCTTTTTATTTTTTTTCTACAGCTACCAAATATCTCCAATATGCCAAACACAGATGTCTTTTGAACCTGATTTATGAATTTTTAAAAATTATTAATTTATTTACTCACTTTACTTCTCAGTTGTAGCATCTCCCCTCCTCTCCTCCCAGTCTACCCTCCCCCCATTCTCTGTTCTTCAACGGGAGCCCCCCCCCCTACACACCCACCTCAGCTTATTAAGTTGCATCAGGACTGAGTTCAGTCCCAGCAGGGCTCGGAATCGATCGAAAGGCAGACAACGAAGTCCAAGACAGAGACGGCTTCCGCTCCCCTTACTGGTGGTCCCACATGAAGTCTGAGCTGTCTATCGGCTACACCTATGCAGAAGACTTAGGTCCAGTCCATGCATGGTCCTTGTTTGGTGGTTCAATGTCGTTATTTGGTACTGATGAGCACAGGGATGAACCTTGGCCATTTATTTTTAAACACCACGAGTCCCCTTTCTTTGGCATGACTATAGTCAGTGTTTCCGGTTGTTCCATTCTGCAGGCCTCACATTTCCAGTCTAAGAACAAGTCACTAGAGGCAGATAACTCCAGGTGCTATAGTTGAGCTAGTTCCACAGACATAATAACTGTGAGCGCTTATGTGTTTAAAGACTGTGGTGGTATATATTCACGGTCAGCTTGACAGGGCACGGAATCACCTAGGCGTCAGTTAAAGCTCTGAGTACCTCTACGAGGAAGTTTCTTATGTGGGTAAACTGAGGCGGGAAACTCATCCTCAATGTCAGCAGCAGCACTCTGCATGTGAGATCTTTCCTTGTTTGTTTGTTTTTCTCACATGGTTTTATTTACTACAAATGCGGAAAAAACTGCAGGCTATGATCACTTTATTATTCATCTTACAATGTAATCTTACAAAGAAAAACTCTTTAAAGAATCATGAATCTAAACTTTTATATAGAAAGCAATCAGCCATTGTTACATTTTTTTAAATTTATTCATATTACATCTCAGTTGTTAGCCCATCCCTTGTATCCTCCCCTTCCTCCCTTCCTCTCACTTCCCCCCTACTCCCCTCCCCTATGTCTGTGTCTGAGGGGGACCTCCTCCCCCTGTATATGCTCATAGGGTATCAAGTCTCTCCTTGGTGACCTATTGTCCTTCCTCTGAGTGCCACAAGGCATCTCCATCCAAGGGATATGTTCAAATATGGGGCACCAGAGTTTGTGTGAAAGTCAGATCTCCTTCTCCACTCAACAGTGGAGAATGTCCTGTCCATCGGCTAGTCTGGGTAGGGGTTCGAGGTTTACTGCCTATATTTTTCTTGGCTGCTGCCATAGTTTGCGGAGGACCCCAGGGCCCAGACTCGCCTGTAGTTTTCCAGGACCCGCTGGATCCTTCTATTTCCTCATTCTCCCAGGCTTCTCAAACTTAAAGTCTCAATAGGATGACCTCCCCTCTTACCCACTTTCCTGGTAGGTACAGTTTTTCATGGGGACGTACAACTCTTAAAGTAAATAAAAACGAGAAAGCAAGCTAGAGATCAAGATTTATCTCTTTTCTGGTTGCAGACTACATGTGGCCAGCTGGGTCACCCTTGTACCACATGATTTTCTTTCCATGATGAACTGTACCCTCTAATTTTGAGCTTTTTAAAAGGTTTCTGAAATATTTGTTACACTAACTAACGATGAAAATTCCTAATCTAAAAACATACATACTCTTGATTATGGGGACCTTGGTGCTTATATACTAGCTAATTTTACTTTCTCTGAGAGAGTTCATCTGCGTTTGACACCTTCAGTTTACCATTAAATTGAACTGATAATGACTGTCTTCCTCCCTCGATTGAAAACTAGAAGCCATCAGCCCGATCTAGTAGCACACACCTGTAATCCCAGAATGCTAGAAACTGAGGCAAGAAGATTCTAAGTTTGAGGCGACTCTAGGCCATACATTGATTCCCAGGACAGCCTGGAGTGATTGAAGAACTTACCTGCACCAGCTTTGCATGTTACAAAGAAGGTATGGAGGGAAAAGGTATGTTAGTCAGGAAGAAGAGGAAGTACATTAGCAGGAGTGAGAGTGGGATCAGAGAAGGCAAAGAGGGTGGATATAATCTTTTTTTTTATTAATTTATTCTTGTTACATCTCAATGGTTATCCCATCCCTTGTATCCTCCCATTCTTCCCTCCCTCCCATTTCCCCCTTATCCCCCCCGCCCCATGACTGTGACTGAGGGGGATTACCTCCCCCTGTATATGCTCATAGGGTATCAAGTCTCTTCTTGGTAACCTGCTGTCCTTCCTCTGAGTGCCACCAGGTCTCCCCCTCCAGGGGACATGGTCAAAGGTGAGGCACCAGAGTACGCGCGAAAGTCATACCCTACTCTCCACTCAACTGTGGAGAATGTTCTGACCATTGGCTGGATCTGGGTAGGGGTTTAAAGTTTACCGCCTGTATTGTCCTTGGCTGGTGCCTTAGTTTGAGTGGGACCCTGCACACAAGTATGCAATAATAAAAAGTATAAAGTATTAACAATCTACCAAAAAGTTACTAGAGATGTGACGTTCACCCATGCCATCTGGGTTAGAATTTAGAATTTATCACTCCTATTAATTCAATGATGATGATTTCTTAACATTGCAAGGACAGACACCACACTAGAATTGGATGCATGTACACTAATTGAGTGCAAACAACAGTTTATAAACCCAAATGGATCCCCCTTCCTTGCTTATTTCAGAGTAGTCAGCACGACACAGCCTTACACATCCTCTAGAGCAAGCAGTGGTTCTCAGACTTCTTAATGCTGTGACCCTTTCATGTATTTCCTCCTGTTGTGGTGACCCCAACCGTAAAAGCATGTAGTCGCTACTTTATAACTGTAATTTGCTACTTTTATAAAGTGTAATATAAATATCTGATATGTAACCCCCAAAGGGATCATGGCCCACAAGTTGAGAACCGTTGGTCTCGATATTAACCTTTCTCTCTGTGGCTTAGGTCTAACTTGAACTTCTATATCCTGTTTATTTTAATGCTCTCCAGGCTAATAACCCCACAGTCGAGCTCAGCTGTTATTAAATTTCTGCTCTAGACTTGCAGTGTGGAGGGTTTGCACAGCAAAGCTTAGGAGACAGTAGATAACTTAGCAGACTGCCAGCTCTTAATGGTAGTTGGATCTAAGCTGGTTCAAGATATGTTTTCTTTCTTTTTTTAAAGGCTTTCCACAGAGTTTAATTTAGCTATTGTACTTATTTTTAAATTTTTTACTTTTCTTTTATATACTACATCCCGCCTGCAGTTTCCCTTCCCTTCCCTCCTCAGTCTTTCCCCACCACCTCTCCTTTCCATGAGATCCTTGCCCCAATGACCTCCCTTCTGAAAAGAGCGGGCCTCCTAGGTACCTTAACCAAATGGCATAATAAGCTACAATAAGATCAAACAAATACCATCACATCAAGGCTGGACAAGGCAACCCAGGAGGAGGAACAAAGTCCCACAACAAAAGAGTCAAAGATAGTTCCTGCTCCCACTGATAGAAATCCCGTAAGAACACCAAGCTGCTCAGCCATAACATATATGTAGAGGATTTAGGCCAGACTCCTACAGGATCTCTGGTCTGTGTGAGTCCTGGTCAGCTGATTCTGTAGGACATGTTCTCCTGGTGTCCCTGACTCATTTGATTCCTCTGATTCTTGTTTCCCCTCCTCCATAGGACTCCCCAAGCTCTGCCTAATGTTTGGCTGTGAGACTCTGCATTGGCTTCCAGCAGGTGTTGCTCTCTGGTCTCTCTGATGATGATTCTTCTACGCTCTGGTGCCAGAACACTCTGAAGACGAGACAAACTGGGTCAGAGGTTTTGTTGCTGGATGGGTGTGCCAATCCCTTCACTTGAGATATTGCCTGGTTGCTGAAGACGGCCAGTTCAGGCTGTGTGTCCCCCATTATTAGTTGTTGCTAGTATTACTCTCTTGGATTCTATGGAGTTTCCCTGCACTGATCATCAGATTTCCTCCATTTCTCCAATTATCAGCACAGCTTTGGTCAGCCACCACTTGGCCCCAATAGAAACTTTACACTTCATCGCACCTTGCAACTTACCAGAAAACGCAGCTTGTCTGGCATGAACAAAAAGACACCCATTTTTACTTGAATAATCCTCCAGACATTTAGATTGATCATCTTTTCATCATGCTGCTTCCCAAAAGAGGATGATGTGATGTGTGCGAACTTGTAATCCACTCTGGCTACTATAATTAAAGGAGTAGATGGCCAGGTTTTGGTCTCTGTGAATACACGCCTGGGCCTCAAGCAACCTCAAAGGTGAGAATTGACCTCTTTTATTAAAACCACAATAGAGATGTTGAAAAAGCAGGCCAGGGGACAGTCAAAATGACAAGCAGTCAATAATCCAGCCAAAAAATGAAAAAAACATCAAGGTTATTTCATCACCGTTTACTTGGGCCTCTATTGATGACTTCTGTGTAAATTGAGGGTTTCCCTGTCTCTGGGGCAGGCAATGGCACAGCTAAACTAATGTCAGGGTTGACAGTGCCTCTGTAAGTGACTGAAAGTAGAGAACACACTTCAAATGTAAGATCCTTCCCTGGGACACAGCCCCTGAGTTCCTTCACATCTCAACATTCATGTGTTCCAAACTGATACATTTTAGATTCAGCATCTCCTGAACTCCAGGCTTGTTATACAAATATGAAGGTCACCTTTGCATAGTAAAACAACTTCTAATTCCATGTATGTCAAATTAGCTTTCTTGAGTTCCTTCCCAAATCATCCTTCCCACGCCTGGTCCATCTGATGAAATGGCGCTATTCTGGACCTCATTGCTAAGTCCAAATTTTCAGGATCTTCCTTGATGTCTTTGCCCTTTAATCACTCTTAGATGATCTGCTTAGCAAGCTCTGCACAGACATTAGAGCTGAAGCATGAATTTTACCAACCCACAGCATTTCTGACCACACTTAGCCCCCATCATTCATTTTTTTAGAGGTTTTAAAAAGACCTGTAGCCAAGTCCCCAGTGCTTGCTATATGAGCTTGTGGCACTCACGATAATCTCACAAAATATTCATAGAGGCCTCTCATGACGGAAAATCAGATCATAATCCACATGGTTCTAGCCACCGCTTTAAACTCATACTCAAGCCCCTCCCCCTCCCTTACCCTTCTACTCAAGCCTTATCTTGCAGTGCGTTGCACACAGCTCCCTCTCCTCTGCACCCTTCCCCACAGATGCTATACTGCTATTTCATCCACCTAGACTATTTCTCTGGGGATTATAAGCACAGCATGCTTCTATTGTAACATTCTCTGCACTCACACAAAAGTTCCTAGGAATGCTACTTTAAACAATATCTAATCGGCCTCCAATCCCTATACAGTAATCCAACAACCCCCTCAAGAATATGCACTTAAATTAGCATTCAGATGACACGAACACAACATTTACATTGTTTGATACTAGTAGCTATGAACATAAAGATATTCAGAAGGGCAAAAGTCTCTCTACCTACTGCAGTTTGTTTAACACGTGCATCATTTCTGGATGTGGTACAGGAGTTGGATATACATTTCTCATCCAGAATACGAAAAAAAAAAAAAGAGGCATGGGGGTGGAAAAGCCAACTCTGTAACCAGGTTGTGATGGGTTTGGGAGAATAGAGCCAAATATCGTCTTAAGACGTTTTCTCTTTCTAGACATCAGCATTTAAATCAGATGCTTATTTCCACAGGGTTTCCTATCTCATTTCTTTCTCATGTTTTAATGAGCAACAGATGAAATGAGTGGCCATAGCACTTCTAGCTTTCCACAGCAATCACTTCTGTGCGTGTTAGAAAGGAAAACAAGAAACAAAGACACTACTTCTTAAAATAAAGGCCTGAGGGATGGCTAAGAAACTGCACTGAAGATGGAGTCGCACGGCCATTAAGTGTGAGCTTAGATGCTCCTTAGAGAGAATGCTCAGTCCTTCACACGAATTTCCGTCCCTGAAGTAGGTGTCAGAGCATCCCTGGTATGGTTGAATCTTTCGAAGTAATCTAAGTAGGATTCACAATTTAATTAAACTCTCAGGCACGAATGATAGTGGATCTTAATAAAATATTAAATAAAAATCTATCCTTTGCTCATCATTTAAAATTTCACATAAAGACAAGATATAAAATGTACTGATACTGTAAAGTACTTGAGAAACCCCGTCTTGAGTTCTTTATCTGAAATAAAAGAGACTGTATCTTCTCCTGCTCAAATATTACTAGAAAAGAAATAGGATGTCTACAACAGGTGAGAGAAGTGGAAACGTGTCTAAGAGTAGACCCAGCCAGTCTCCCTGTTGATTCTGTCAATGTTTAACCTGGATGAGCTTTAACTCTTCTACAATCTTTTCCTTAGACTTAGACAAAGGGAAGATGGGGTGCTTGGGGGCAAACACATCTGGGGAGCAGAAAACTGGGGCCCTCCTCCCAACTATAACACTCCTTTGTTGCTTCTTCAGATGCCATCTCCCTGACTTTGGCTTTACTATAGAAAAAGAAAGGAAGCTGATGAGAAAGACATCATCTTTAGAAACATGAACATTCCAGTTTCTCTAAGTAGCTGTGGACCATGGTTTCAACGTCACCTTTGTGAGACTCAGAGTGACTGAATGACCCTGAACACATCACTCTGCTCCAAACATGGGACCTAGGATGCTGCTGCTTATCTATAACTTAGCTGTAGCCTTTTAAAAATCTTTGTCTCAGATGATGCCTGTCACTCATTATTTCTGGACTCATTTCAGGTAAACAATCCAATAACACACAAAGGTTCTCTATGGAGCTATCAAGATTATGATCCTAACTTTATAATTCTTGCTAGCCACATATGCTCTTCTCATTCATCAACTAATCTACCAAAACATTGTCCAATAATGTCTTTCTCTTTAATGTAACCTTAGGATGACTTACTTGAACATAAAGGATTACAACAGACTTCCTAATAACCAAGCCCTAAAATCAGCAAAGGAGAAAGTGAATTGAGAGTGATGGTTCACACCTGTTCTAGCATTTGGGAGGTGGAGGTAAAATAATCAAGAGCTCAGTCAATGTTATCCTAGGTAAATGGTGCGTTCAAGCCTGGCCTGGATGATGAGAGATCCTATTCTAAAAACATAAGATAAGGAAGAGAAGATGAAAAGAGGAGGGAATGAATTAGAAAGTGATGTGGAGAAGGGGAAAGGGGGAAGATGAGGAGGAGGAAGAACTGATGATGGTGGAGTAGATATTGAAAAGGGAGATGAAAAGAGATAGGGAAAAGAGGGAGGAAAGAGAAAGTCTCACAGTCATGGTGTGAAAAAGAGCACCATCTGGGGCATGGGCAGGACCGATGAGCCACTCATCACTTAGGAAACACAAGGAGTTAACTTATCAGGTAATTAATTTGGAACTTGAAGGAAACCGTCATAAAATTCACACCCCCTATGAAATGCTCGATAAATATTTGCACAAAAATTAAAATAGTATTTTGTTCTTATATCAAATAGAAGCAATTGGAACATGCTTCGCAGAAGTTATTCCATCTGAAGCTTCTCCATGCCACTGTAATAATACACCTGCCTAAACAAAAGCTGAAGAAGTACCCCACCACAAGGCACGCTAGCATGGAAGGATGAAACTCACAGAGCCTCACCCAGAGACAAATAATGACCAGCAACTGTGGAATGCTGAGAGGGAAAAACAGTCTTCCCCAGGGATGTGGCCCCTAATTAACTATCCAAGACCAAGTGGCCAGCCTTGAAATCATATAATCACATAGATACAACAAAAACTCAACAGACTGAGCAAGTTATATTTAACATTTAGGCATATACATACATATATGCATAGAAACATTTATACACACTTACATACACATCTACTTCACACATTGAAGAAGAAAAAAGCTCTCTTCTGAGAGAGCAAGGAGGTATGCGACATTGGCAAAAATTAAGAAAAAAAGAGAGAAGTGAGAGATAAAATAATTATACATTGATTAAAAATAACAAATAACTGAAAGATTTAAAATATTTTAAAATTGTTAATAATCTCATAAAACCAACATTTCTATCACACTTTAAAACCATGATTTAACAAGGGAAATCCGTTGAGATGTATAATTCAAAAGGATCCAGTGAGTTCTTGGGCCTGCACAGTGGTCCTTAAGCAACACGGTAAGTTAGTGAGCTGTTCTCCTTCTTCCTGTCTCATCTCCTACCTCCTTCTCTGTGTCTCCTCCAGAGGAAGAGTCTACATTCTCAGCTCTTGCACCGTACCGGCCAGGAACATTGTGGAAGTATCACTAAATTAAAGAAGGTTGAGCTTTGAGTAACTAACGATTCATCGTGCCATTTGAGCACACCTGTATCTTATTTCACTGTTATTGCTTCCGGTAAAATTGCTGGTGGTGTTTAATAAATTAATCATCTATTGTTTGGTGTTTTATTATTTACAAAATACTGTCAAGTAGAGACTTGAAAAGATTGTCATTCTGCTCCTCTTTAAATGGGAATAAGCAAGCTAGGAAGATGTTAAACAAGTTATATCCAACTCATCCACCAAGTTCAGTTTTAAGGAGCTGGGTCTTGAATTTGACTTCGACCCTGCTGGTTTCTATTTCAATTACCTATGAGAAGTGGAAAAGTAAAAATCCTAAAAAATAAAATGAGATGGATTGGAGGAAGCAATTCAGTGAGAAATTCTGAACCTCCAACAATCCTTATCACAAAAGAAAAGCTTTAAAAAAGGCAAAGCAAGCTCAAGGAAGTTGCTTCTGGCCCAGCGTGATCTTTTTCCTTATAACTGGATAAAACTCAACTCAAACCAAAGCTGAAGACCATTTCGTAAACTTCTTAAAAAACATTAAACAGGGAGTAGATATGATTTATAGTTTTAAGTCTGGGCATACATACTGTCAGCAAGTGACGGCACTGTGTCTCAGAGGGCATTGGTGCTTTCCGTAAGTGAGACTCAAAACAAAACAAAACAGGATGCACAGGGTATTCAGAGTTATGAGGGCGATCACATGAAAACTCAGACAAGCCCAAATTTGGAGCAGAAGGCAAGTGATTTTCAACAGTGCAAATGTTATGGTAGAGGAGAAAATACAGAGAAAGAGTCAGTATTTTTGAGACTAAAAGGGTCTGCAAAATAAATACAGCATTATTCACACACACACAAAATGTGTTTATAGCAGTGTCTGTGGGAGTGCAAAGGAAAACCAAAGCAACCAACTAGACAACACAACCCTATGTCCCTTCTCTGTGGCAGCACTGGTACCCTGTAAATTGACAGTCCATATGACATGAGATAGAGTGGTGGAAAATGAGCAAGGCACTAAACAGAGGGAAACTGCTTCTCTTAAGAATTCTCAGACACGAGACATGCAGAAGTGAAAATAACCCCAAATATGAGAGTTAGGTTTTGAAGCGTTTTTTTTTAATAGATGGGGATGTGACTCTCTAATATGAATTAAAGTACAATATGGGGGTATGAGAATGGGAGGATTAGGTGTGAATGGGTAGGGGACAAGGGATTGAGGGAGGGAATGAAAGGGAGATGTAGCTATAATGGAAGAGCATTTATGGGATAATATGGATACCTAGTGTAGGAGACGGTAACAGTAAGATGACTCCTAGTGATATTCGGCTGTAATAGACTTTGGTAGATCACTGCCTATATGGCCATCATCAGAGAGGCTTCATCCTTCAGCAAATGGGAGCTAATACAGAGACCCACACTCAGATGTTACACACTGAAAAAGACCTTGTAAGGTCAGGCAGTGGTGGCGCATGCCTTATTTTATTTTATTTTTTTTATTAATTTATTCTTGTTACATCTCAATGGTTATCCCATCCCTTGTATCCTTCTATTCTTCCCTCCCTCCCATTTTCCCCTTACTCCCCTCCCCTATGACTGTGCCTGAGGGGGATTTCCTCCCCCTGTATATGCTCACAGGGTATCAAGTCTCTTCTTGGTAGCCTGCTATCCTTCCTCTGAGTGCCACCAGGTCTCCCCATCCAGGGGACATGGTCAAATATGAGGCACCAGAGTACATGAGAAAGGCAGACCCCACTCTCCACTCAACTGTGGAGAGTGTTCTGTCCATTGGTTAGATCTGGGTAGGGGTTTAAAGTTTACCGCCTGTATTGTCCTTGGCTGGTGCCTTAGTTTGAGCGGGAACCCTGGGCCCAAATCTGCCTATCATAATGTTCTACGTGTAGGTTTCTAGGACCCTCTGGATCCTTCTACTCAGATCTCACTTTATACAAGTTTGATACAAGTAACTGTGTGGTAAGAGGAATGATGCCCCAGGTTCTCTTCAAACCTCAACATTATCCCTGGAATCTATTAACATGCTATATTACATTATAATGAGAAATTAGAACTTGGCATATATTAATGCGGTTAATAAACTGAAACCTAAAATAAATTATTCTGTAATATTTTGGTGGAGCAGTGTAAGAATTTTAAAGAATTGTGAAAGTAGAAAAGGGGAGAGGGTCAGGGTAAATGTGACATAAAAGCGTGGTAGGCAAAATGACATGGTTATTGCACTAAAGATATAGGATGAGGCTACCAGCCAAAAATTATAGACAACTGGTATGTGCTGAATGTAGCAAGTAAATGAATTTTCATCTACAGCCCACAGGACTCTCTGCTAACACATTCATTTTTCCCTCAATAAATGTCCTACTTCCAGTCTACAAAAAGATAAGCTGTTATACACGTGTTGTTTAAGCTACTATATTTGGGGGGTAATTAATTGCATCAAGAACAGACTGATAAAAATTGATGTGACTACCTTTATGTGTAGCCATGTCTAAAGCGGTTGGTTAGTTGTGAGACCTGTGAAAGAAAATTGAGCCTGAAAGCAAAGCTGAGCAGTCCAAAGATCAAGGCTAAGCACACGATCTAAGAGGTAGTCTCCTCTCTCACTATAACCCTCTTTGAACCGAAAGCTTCCTAGTGATTCTGCAAAGCTATTTTTTTAATTCTTTGTCTTTCATTAGAGGAACTTAGGAGTTGAAAACATAGTTTACTTCGAAAATGATTCTAAGACCCTTTGTGCTAACTGAAGTACACATCTTTTTTTTTTATTAATTTATTCTTGTTACATCTCAATGGTTATCCCATTCCTTATATCCTCTCATTCTTCCCTCCCTCCCATTTCCCCCTTACTCCCCTCCCCTATGATTGTTCCTGAGGGGGACCTCCTCCTCCTTTATGTGCTCATAGTGTATTAAGTCTTTTTTTGGTAGCCTGCTATCCTTCTTCTGAGTACCACCAGGTCTCCCCCTCCAGGGGACATGGTCAAATATGAGGCACCAGAGTACATGTGAAAGTCAGACCCCACTCTCCACTCAACTGTGGAGAAAGTACACATCTTATTATTTGGTGTTCCCCACACACTGTTGGAAACATCAGGCAGCCTTGTTCAAACCTGTCCGTCCTTTGCTTCCATTCATTTTTCTTTGAGTCATTTGCTTTGGGTGCTCCAAGAATACTTAGGATATGTTTCCTAGGGAGAATTTTAAGTACCTGATAGCTTTGTTACCTAGCGACACCCTGCTGCACTCACTCTGTAGGACTCAATTCATTGCGTAATAAACACTTATGATGAGTTGCTTTCTATGTTCCAAAGGTGGTTGTTTGGTTTGTTTCCTCTTCTTCAGAGGAAACTTGTCTTTTCTGCATTGTAAAATGATAACATATCATTTTATGACACAATAGCTTTCTCATGGCTGTCCTAGAACTGGACTTTTTAAACTTAATTAAGATTAAGGAAGATTAGAGGGACTGATAAAAAGATCTGAAGAAGAGCTGACAGCATTTGAGTCTTACATGCTAATATTTATTAGTGGTGATAACACTTGGATGACTTAATGGCTCCAGGAGCCTCTAGGAGATCACATCCGGCACATTAAAGTGAAGTGTAATTCACACCTATGCATCTTTTCAAGCAAGGATTGTTGCACAAAGCCATGTACATTATACTTGAAGGGAGTTCTTCAAGGGTTGCTGTTGTTCGTTTGTTTGTTTGTTTGTTTGTTTTATCATGCACAGCGTCTCTGTAGTCCTCATCCTCAGATCCTAGGCCTGGGGCAGACAGTGTGAGTCCACTCAAGGGTTCTTAGCAGTGTTTCAGTTCCCCCTTAACTGTGCCTCTCTATTCTTATCTAATACTTTCTTTTTTCCTTTATTTTTTTAAAGAGTAGACTGGTCAGGTTTTTAAAAAAATTTTTTTATTTAATTAACTAATCTAGGTCACATCTCAATTGTTTTCCCCCTCACCAGTATCCACTTGTTCCTCGCCCCCTGCCCCACCCGCCCACTTTCACCCTCTTCCCCTCCCTGCAAAGCTAAATGTTTTATCAGAACATTTGTTCTTGTATCAGTCCACAAGGAGTAGAATCTGCTCCAAGACGGATGGCAAAGTTGCAGCCTAATGCATACCAAGTCAGTAGAGCAAAGATAGGAAGGGCCAAGAAGAAATATTTGAAACTCACAAGCAGTAATGTAGAAAAGGTATTGGAATGAAAAGCCCACAAAAGGCAAGGACAGGCTGTCTCTTTCTTGGTGTCTATAACAATTGCCATGGGGTGGGTACCCTGAAGATACGCAGTAAAATATTGCTGAGTTTATATTCCATTGTAGCTAGAGGAAAGGGAAAGGATGCTTAAGAACACAAACCCTCCTGGCATTTGCTCTAAGTCATGATTCATTTATGTAAGAGTGAGTTATTACTGCACATGATCAGGGTTGAGGGCCACCAACATGGTTTGCAAATGATAACATATAGAAGCAAATACACAAGAATGTTGTGTTTGCCCAGATTACAGTTAAAAAAATAAAGAAAGAAAATAGGGAGAAGGAGGAAGATAAGGAAAGGAATGGGGAAAACAGGAAGAGAAGGAGAGGAGAAAGAACAGTGGAAAACGGGGAGATATAAGGGGAAAGGAATGAGATAAAGAAATAGGGAGATACAAAGACAGAGGCAGACACCTGGGAATTGGAAGGCTTTCCTCCAGGTCTGTAAGATCACTTACACATAGAAACCAATGTAAAGCTCTGGTTTCAGAATTAGGTAGAGCTGTGAGGGTATCAGGAAACCACAAGCTCAATTTCTTCCAGAGTCGACTTGAGACTTCATCCTTCTGACTATAAAAGAAAGTCTCCTTTAGCTACAGCTATAGGATTTCATCCTTTAACCCCAGAATTCAAAGCCAAATGTACAAATGCTTCAGTGAGTTATTAACATCCCCTTCTTAACCCAGTTTCCTTCCAAAGAATCCAAACTCTAAGAATTAGTTTGTCTGTGTGTCAGAGTTTTGCTCACTTACCGCTAATTTGTCAGCAAAACCGAAAGCACATTTGGCTGAAGGATTGGCAGAATATGTCCTGATGATGGAATGGTGCATGATCTCATATCCACCAGAATTCTTCTGCAGATCACAGATTATTTTTATTGGAAATACAGGAGAAAATACATAAGCAATTGGTATTATGGGAAGAAGAAACCCACCAGCACCCCCCCCCCTCCACAATGTTACAACCCTGGGAAGAACTTATAGGCTATTAAATAGTAATGAGTTGGTAAAAAGATTACGGAATTCTCAGTGATTTACCCTATTGAGCACCTCTTCTATGCCCTGTAATATGATAATCTGCAGAGAAATGTATGACTAATGCTTGAATTAAAGAACATGATTTAATATGGTTGCCAAGATCCCTGAAATCAATAAAATGAGTTTAGATCTCTTTGACAAAAGTAAAAATGTATCATTGCATTACCTATCGGGCAGATTGGAAAACTCTGAATGAGAATTTGTGGTTGAGGAAATGAGCAAAGCGTGTTCCAGTCAAGAAGGTCCATATAATCCTAAGTAGTCATGTCTAATATATACTGCACCAGAAATTTGAATTTTATTATCGGGGCAAGCAATCTTCAAAGGGAGCAAACCAACTCACAGAAACATAGCAGAAATTATTAGACTTCCTATCAGTAATGTTAACCTTACAAAGGAGATTGGCTCCACTGATAGCACTGTATGGGTTTTCACTGAATCTTTTGTTTGTGTCCTGTGTCCTAACCCATTGCATGAGCAAGCACCCTGTGTGAGAGGACATGACATAACAAGGCTTGATGGATCCCCCTTCGTCTTTGTCCCTTCAGTTCCTGGCAATACGTTGTTCTTCCTGTGGGTCAGGGTAAATGCATTTGTCCACTATATCATGCAGTTTTAATTAAACTATTATTAAATGAGCAAGATGCTTAAAAAGATTTTTCCTCAGGAACCGCAGGCTGAAGATGATACCAACAATGCAAACCCACGTGAGCTCCTTAACAACAAAGATGAGGCTTTTGGTTAACTCCGCAGTAGCTTTTCACTAGTCATGTGATAAAGCAATAGATAGTGACAATGTAATTAGTTTTAACAAGGCACTGGCTAAAAATAATTTTAATTATCCAGAAGTTTCTTTGAAATATTTACATTTACAGTTGATATAAATAAAATTTTCTAAGTATATATTTTGTTCTAAGCAAAGAGTTTAAACTCGGCATGCTTAGTAAAATGCTTTAAAATGGAGCTCACTTCGTGTGTGTGTGTGTGTGTGTGTGTGCAGATGCACACAGGTATATAGGTGGGTATGCACATGCATATGAAGGCTGGATGATAATCTTAGGTGGCATTCTTCAGGGACCATTCACATTTGTGTGTGTGTGTGAGAGAGAAAGAGAGAGAGAGAGAGAGAGAGAGAGAGAGAGAGAGAGAGAGAGAGACAGAGACAGAGACAGAGACAGAGACAGAGACAGAGACAGAGCAGAGAGACAGAGACAGAGAGACAGAGACAGAGACAGAGAGACAGAGACAGAGACAGAGACAGAGACAGAGACAGAGACAGAGACAGAGACAGAGACAGAGACAGAGACAGACACAGAGAGAGTCTCCATTGGGCTGGAGCCCACCAAGGCTAGGCTGGCTGACCATTGAGCCCCAGGGATCGTTTTCTTCCTGCCTTCCCAATAGTGAAATTATCATTGTCACCACAAGCCGCTTTCTTTCGAATGTGGGTCTGGAGACCCAATTCATGTCCTTACGCTTATAAGAAAAAATGCTTCACTGAATTTATCTCATTATGTGCTTCATGTTTTTATCGTGTTCTTTTATATGATACATTATTTATCAGTATAGAAATATAGTAGTCATAGCATAATGATGGATCCCATGGTCAGGCAGCGTGGTATTGTTATACAGGCGTGAGTATGTGAAGATTCAAGGTCAGTGATATTTAATGATTAGAGGCACGAAAAATGAGTTCTCTGTTTTAATAAAATGCTCCCACATAAAGGAATAAATAAAAATTCTAGTTGTAGAAAGAAACTAACTGACTGTGTTAGAGAGGGTGGATTGGGGGAAAGAGAATAAGGAAAGTTGTCATTTAGGGATCCATAAGGCAAGTTTCAAAATCAAGTAGATTCCCCTCTGGGTTCTGAAGGGCCAAACATTCCTGAGTATGAAATGACATAGTTCCAAAATGGGTAAGGAAGAGGGAGAAACAAACTTGCTCAAGCAAAGCAGGCAGCCCTCATTGTCAGCTGTTCTGAACACAGGAGGTGAGAAAAGACCATGGCTCTCCCTCTCCTGGGGAAAGAGAAAGAAAGTAAAAAAAAAAAAAAAAAAAAAAAAAAATATATATATATATATATATATATATATATATATATATATATATGGAAAATGACAGGAATTTGAAACTGACCAAGGAGTGGTATATAGGATAGCTTAGAGGGAGGAAAGGGAAGGGGAAATAAAGGACTTGAAATCTCAAAAAAGTAAGAGAAATTGTGAAAAACTGCCATTCTTCAAACACTGAAACAAAAAAATTTATTTCTTGTTAGGAAATGATCCCTGTTGATAAGTCAAAGATTGGCCACTGAGGTTAAAATTCAAAGCTTCTCAGGCTGTGAGCTTAGTACATCTGTCATATCTGTTCAATATGCTATGCATATAGAGTAAAAGATGTCTTGTGAATTTTCATGATAAACAGCTACTCAAAATAAAACAGTCCATAAAATCACGTTCTGATAGAAAAAAGGGTGATGCTAGGTGAATCCCTGTATAGAGTTGTAATCCCACTTCTCTGGATTTCTCAGAATTGTGGAGCAGAAGAAGCAAGTGAGGTCCTAGCAAAATTCACATCTGATTCAGTGACTCTGGGTTTGAATGTGAGTCCCTGAGTTTCAGTGTCTTGGGTGATGCTGGTGGTAGAGGTGAGTGTATTCTAATTAAGAGAGAAAGGTTCTAGTAATAATCTCTGAAATTATTTCGCTTTGCATTATAAGCAATAAAAATATGAGAATATGCATTACTGATATATGTGGATTTGTTAATATAGAGAGTAATATTTTGTTATCATTTCTTACCACTATTATGGATGTTGTTAAAATGGAACCCAGGGTAGAAAATAATAAATGATTATATTAAAAATAAATGGAAATGGGAATTCTAGTTTTCCTTTCCTGTACTTTATACCATAGAAGGCCAGAGAGCTAGAAAATATTATTAGTTCTTAGGACTTGTTTTCGTGTTATTCAGGTGGTTACTCCCAGGAGCAATGTGACCCCATTGCGTGGCTACAGAGGCATCAAAATTTCCAAAAACATTAGTGTATAGAGTCTAATGTGTACTTATAATAAATGACTTCTTATAATTATCTTTAGTAGTAATATTATTTGTGAGTATTAACTGTTGAAAACAGGTATAATTTTAAATAAGTAGCAATTTACAAGGGGATGCTTATTACCTAGAACAAATCAAGTATATTGCCAGCTCTGATGACCTGTCTCCTATAAACTCATTCAGACACTGATGAGATGCAGCCCATGAATCTGTGCTTAGGAAAGCATTTCACAGGGTCCTGAGACCCACTGCTCTAATGTGCTTTTTATTTTGCTGTTGTTGCCATGATAAACACTATGATCAAAAGCAACATACAGGAGGAAATGATTTATTTCAGCTTACATTTCCAGGTCACACTCATTTTTAATAGAATTATTTCACACAATATATTTTGATTATGATTTCTCTTCCTTACCCCTCCTAGATCTTCCCCACTTCTTCACCTATCCACTTCCATACCCTTTCTTTCTGTTTCTCTCTCATTAGAGAACAGGCATATAATAATATTAATAATAATACAAACCAGAATAGGACAAAAAAAGATACAGATGCTGAGACACATACATTTGCACAAACAGAAAATCCCTATGAGTAAAACTGGAAACCTTAATATATAAGTAAAATATCATTAAGGTTAAAAAAATGCCCAGAAAAAACATTATGAAACAAAACAAAAAACAAAACAAAACCCTCCCTAAGTACCATGGACTTTATTTTATCTTGCCCATCTGTGGCTGGACATGTGGCCCTCACTTAAGTGAGGTTCTATTGGAGAAAAGTAATCTTTCATTTGCAAGTGGTTATCGACTGGAGAGACTTCTGGGTTAAGCACAGGGACTTCCCATCTCAGTGTTGGGACTTCTTGAGACTTAGACTTGAACAAGCCTGGTGCATGCTGCCAGGAGGCAAAAAGTTTGTAAGAGCCCATGGGGATGGAAGACACCAAGAAAAAAAGGGCTTCCAGGCCCAAGGGGACAAGTCTACATATGAAGTCACAGTCCATTTTTGAGGAGAGTAAAGGCAGGAAGTCAAATAGAAATTGAAGCAGAGACCGCAGGGAAGCTGGTTTACTGGCTCGCTCACTTGTTCATTATCATTTAGTGATCATGAGACTACTAGTTTAAAACTAAAACAATTCCTGCTGGTTTCTCAGATTTAGTATAGTACATTTAAGTTTGAATTTTAATTGAACAAATGATTTTTTTTCTGCATATATTACTGAAATTAAAAGGTAATAAAATTAGGTGTGGGTTCCATCTCATGGAGCAGGCCTTAAATCCAAAAAAAAAAAAAAATGGTTGGTTATTCCTGTGATGTTTGTACCAATACTGTACTAGCATATCTTGCAGCCAAGTTGCTGTTGTATCACAGGGTTCGTAGTGGAGTGTGATTGATGATCAGTTTTCTCTCCAGTAGCAGGTATAGCACCGTCCAGCACTATGAATGCTAGTTTGTAGGAGTAAAGTGTCTAATTTGGCATCAGGTTGATTTTTCCATATTTGATGACACAAGTAAGTGTTGTCTTTACCAATAGGGCCTTACCATCATGTTACAGAAGGTAACCAATATACTGACAATAGCCTGCAATGGGCCCCTTTGGCCAATGTCTCAATAAGAAGATGTTAACAAATTTCCGAACCTGGGGCTTTACTCAGTAAGAATTGGTGTCTCTTTGGGGCATTGTTTCCCTCATTATGTGGTGACTCCACTTAAATTTCTTTAGTATATTTTATTTCTAGAGTAGTAGGCTTCCAATTAGCTTTCCGAAAGGTCTTTAGAGTCAGTTACTCCTCTCTTTATTGTTTTTCACCTTGTCTTCCCATCTCCTAATCTGGATCCTTTCATCTCTTTAAAACACTATCTTTTAGTGCCCCCTCCATAGGCTATCTTTCTTCCTCCCTGGAACTTTACCAGCTACCTAAGTCTTGTGATTATTTGGATTGAAGCACACATATCTAAAGCTTAAAAGATAACATTCACAAATAATGTAAAACACAAAATATTTGTCTTTCTTGGCCTACTTCACCTAGGATGATTGTTTTTGAGATCTATACATTTATCCGCACATTTCATAATTCCATTCTTCTTCATAGCTGAATAATATTCCATTGTGTAAATGAGGCATTTTTATTACTAATTTCTCAGTTGATGTACATCTAGGAAATTTCGAATTTCTGACTATTATGGATAAAGCAATGAACATGGACAGGTATGTATCTCTACAGTATGTTCAAAGACCCTTTGGGCATACGGCCAAAAGTAATATAGCTGGATTTTATGGTAGATCTATTTTCATGTTTTGAGGAATCTTAACACTGATTTCCATAGTAGCTGTACCCACCCAGTTTGCATTCCCACAAGTAGTGTGTAAGTGTTTCCCTTTCCACACATCCTTAACATTATCTGCTATCATGTGATTTATTAATCTTGCCATTGTATAGGTGTAAGATAGAATCACAAAGTTGTTTTAATTTGTATTCCCCCAATGCCTAGAGATGTAGATTTTTTTAAAAAAATGTTTCTCAGATATTTATGCTTTGTCCTTTGAAAACTCTCTGTTCAGTTCTATATTCAAATTTTTAGCCAAGAACCTGAGACTGGATAGTTCATTGGCCCAAGGAGAAACCTACTACTAACATTCTTCTAAATGAACATAGCTGTTGAAAAATCCCTAAGGGCATGTTGTCATTCAGACCTTGCCAGAGAAGTTTCTCTGAGCAATAGATGGTTACTGACACAGACACACACACACAGGAGAATGTGCAGAGAATGAGAGATTTTGGAGCACTCAGCACTAACCAGGATGCTTTTACAATCCCCCTCCTATCCTTCCAGAAACCAACTCTAGATCTCCAACTTGTCACAAAGATGCCCCTGCCCACAGTTTCGCAGGCCTTCTATCCTCCCACCCCTGCTCTCTCCAGGTCTGATCTCTACCCTCACTTATCTGTGCTACCTCTCCTACCTTGTTCCCTCTCTTCGTCCAGCACCACTGTCTAACTGTCTATTTCCCCTCCTAAGTAGGATTTAGGTATCATTCCTTGGGTTATCCTTGTTATTTGGCTTTGTGCATATGTATCCTGTACTATATAGCTAAAATCTGCTTTAAAAAAAAAAAAGACATGATGTTGGATGGTAGCCTCTGGTGTCCTTCACTGGTCTTTGAGAGTGGCACAAGTTGTAAACATCTACTCTGATCTACCCAATGGACAGGACATTCTCCACAGTTATGTGGAGAGCGGGGACTGACTCTGACATGAACTCTGGTGCCCCACATTTGACCAACCTTCCCTTGATGGGGACGTCTGATGGCACTCAAAGAATAAATAAGCAGGGTACCAAGATGACACTTGATAGCCTATGACCATATAGTGGGGGAGGAAGTCCCCCTCAGTCTTAGACCTAGAGGAGGGGAATAGGGTGAAAGCAGGAGGGAGGGAGGAAAGGAAGGTGAGAGGAATGGGAGGATTTAAGTGATGGGATAGCAATTGAGTTGTAAACTGAATAAATTAATTAAATAATAAAAATGAATGGGAAAAATAAATTAAAAAATGAAAAGACATACCATGTGTGTCTTTCTGAGTCTGAGTTGCCTCACTCAGGATGATCTTTTCTGGTTCTGTCAATTTGTCTGAAATTTTCTGATTTCTTTGCTTTTAATAGCTGAATAATATTCCACTGTGTAAATGTACCACAGCTTCTTTATCCATTCTTTGGTTGAAGAACATCTAGGTTGTTTTCCGTTTCTGACTATTATGAATAAAGCTGCTATGAACATAATTGAGCAAGTATCCTTATCATATGGTGGAGCATCTTTTTGGATATATACCCAGGAGTGGTAGAGCTGTTCCCAATTCTCTGAGAAATTGCCAGACTGATTTCCCTAATGGTTGTACTGATTTGCACTCCCACAAGCTATGGAAAACTGTTACCCATGTTCCACATCCTCAGCAGAATGTGCTCTCACTTGAGATTTTGATCTTACTCATTCAAGAAGTCCCATTTATTAATTGTTGATCTTATAGCCTGAGCTGTTGTATTCTGTTTATGAAGTTGTCTCCTGTGCCAATGAGTTCAATGCTTATCTCACTTTTCTCTTCTAATAGATTTAGTAAATCTGGCATTATGTTGAGGTCTTTGATCCACCTGGAATTAAGCTTTGTACAGGTTAATAATTATGGATTTATTTGCATTTTTCTACCTGTAGACATCCAGTTAGACCAGAACCATTTGTTGAAGATGCTATCATTTTTCCATTGTATTGTTTTGACTCCTTTGTCGAAAATCAAGTGGCTGTAGGTTTGTGGGTTAATTTCTGGGACCTCTATTAGATTCCATGGATCAATCAGTCTATCTCTATGCCAGTACCTCACAGTTTTTTATTACTATTGCTTTGTAGTTTAGCATGAAGTCAAAGATGAAGATAACTTCAGAAGTTCTTTTATTGTATAGGGTTGTTTTTAGCTATTCTAGGTTTTTTGTTTTTCTCTATGAAGTTTCGAATGATTATTTCAAGTTCTATAAAAATTGTGTTAGTATTTTGATGGGAATTGAATGTAATGTGTAGATTGATTTTTGGGAAGATGGCCATTTTTACTAAGTTGATACTACCAATCCATGAGTATGGGACATCTATTTTCTGATAGCTTCCTCAATTTTTCTCTTCAGACTTAAAGTTCTTGTCATACAGTTCTTTGACTTGGTTAGAGTTACACCAAGATACATTATATTGTTTGTGGCTATTGTAAAGGGTGTAGTCTGCCTAATGGATTTCTTAGCCCATTGTCACATGAAAGGGTGTTGGATTTTGCCAAAGGTTTTTTTCTGCATCTATTGAGAAGGTCATGTGATATTTTTTTTCAGTTTTTTTAAATGGTTGATGACATTGATGGGTTTTTTTAAAAATGTTGAACCATCCCTGCATTCCAGGGATGAAGCCTACTTGATCATTGTGGGTGATATATTTGATGTATTCTCATATTTGATTTGTGATAATTTTATTGAGTATTTTTGCATCAGTGTTCATGAATGTAATTATCTTTCTGTGTTGAGTCTTTTTATGGCTTAGGTATCAAGGTGATTGTGGCCTCTTAGAATGAGTTTGGCAATGTTCTTTCTGTTTCTGTTTTGTGGAATAGTTTGAAGAGTACTATCATTAGCTCTTCTTTGAATCTGGTAGAATTCTGTACTAAAACCATCTGGCCCTGGGATTTTTGGGGGGATTGGGAGACTTTTGATGATTGCTTCTATTTCCTTAGGGGTTACATAATTGTTTAAACTGTTTGTCTGATCTTTGATTTAACCTGGGAAGCCATACATTTCCTGTAGATATTCCAATGTTGTGGAATATAGGATTTTAAAGTAAGACAATGATTCTTTGGATATCCTTAGTGTCTGCTGTTATGCCCCTTTTCATTTCTGATTTTGTTAGTCTAGATACTGAGTTTCTTCCTTTTAGTTAGTTTGGATACTGTGTCACTGCCTCTTAGTTAATTTTGTGAAGGGTTTGTCTATTTTGTTGATTTTCTCAAAGAACCAGCTCTTGGTTTTGTTGGTTCTTTATGTTGTTCTCTTTGTTTCTAATTTATTGATTTTAGCCTTGGGTTTAATTATTTCCTGCCATCAATTCCTCTTGGGTGTGTTTGCTTCCTATTTTTCCCCTAAAGCTTTCAGGTGATCTGTTAAATTGCTAATATGAGGTCTCTCCAATTTCTTTATGAAGGCACTTAATGCTATAAATGTTCCCCTTTTCACTGTTTTCATGGTATCTGATAAGTTTGGATATATTGTGCCTTCATTTTCATTGAATTTAGGAAGTCTTTAATTTATTCATTTCTTCCCTGGTCATTGAGCAGGGGACTGCTCATTTTCCATAACTGTTCAGGCTTTTTGTTATTTCTGCTGATTTTGAAGTCCAGCTTTAATCTATGGCGATCTGTTAAAGAATAATGTTTTAATTTAATTTTTTGTATCATTTGAGGTTTGCTTTGTGACTAACTATATGGTCAGTTTTGATAAGGCTCCATGCAGTGCTGGGAAGAAAGTATATTTTTTTGGTGTTTGGGTGAAAAGTACTGTAGACCTCTATTAGGTCCATTTGATTCATGATAGATACAAACTCTTTTATTCTTCTTATTGTATAAATAGTATAATATAGCAACTGTTTGCGTAATTTACATTTTGATAGGTATTGAAAGTTATTTATAGTTGATACAAAGCATAATGGGGTGGGGCATGGAAACAATATCTTTCCCTCTCTGCTGTTATTTCTTAAATCTTTGTCTCCAGTGTTCAAGCCTGAGAAGGAAAAGAAAAATGCTGAGAGTAGAAAATTGACCCAGGGGAATTGTTTTGTAACCTATCAACATTTCTCTTAAATGAGATTCATTAAAAATAATCACCTAAGAAAGTACAGAGCTAAATAGATAGGAATTAAACTCCAGCTCATGAAAGAGGAATAGTAAGCATTAAAAATATATATTTTTAAGTACCATAGAGACAAAATCCTGAAACTAAAAGCATAGAAAAAAATAGAATCAATCAAACGCTAACCCAATGTAATCTGGCATTTGATGCTATTAATATTAAATGAGGTGGATGTTTTTTTAAAAAAAACTGCTAAATTATTGACGATTAATAAGGTGACAAATAGATGATCAAAGTTGAGTTCAGAAGTACAGTTTTGACAATTCCAAAGATATAGCAGCTTTGGTTTGTAGCTAAGTTAGTGGAGTGTCTGCCTAGCATGCAGGAAGAACTAGGCTGGGTCCAGAGCACTTTCTAAACGACAACATGGAGGCACATGCCCATCATTCCAGCACTCTGGACATGCTCACGGAATGATAAAATGTTTGAGCGTTTTTTTCAGAGGCATATAGAGCTGGACACAGACCTTTCATTGGATAACTACCTAAATTTAAAAAAAAATCATGTTGTGAACAATTTATGAATATGCTTTAAAATATATAAATAAAAAATGTAATGAAACTACAGTGATGATTTAATCCTGTATTAGAAAAATTAAAAAAAAAACTTCTACTGCTTATTGGCATTTCAGTCAGGCAGCACAGTTAGTAAGGACTCAAAGGATCTGAAACACAGTAAACTCACTTTACTGAATACATTTATAAATCTATGTAACAATTATAGTTTGTATTTATGTTTGCAGTATGCAATTCAGCTACTGGTTTCCCAAAGCCATGAAAAAAAGCTTTAAAATGTCAAAGAACAAGCATTCCTCAAACTATGATACCTAACTAGAGTATACCTTATCTACTCATTAATGACAAAAGTGTTTAGTCATTCAAAAATTACTAATTTAGTCTGTGCTGGACAAATACAGCCTTTTTTTTTTTTTGTCATATAATTGTTGCCTCCTGTAGAAGAAAGCATACCTAAAATGTAAACATAGTCCTAAGTGAATTGTGATGAAAATATGTCCCATGAAAAAAAACCGATGAGCCAGCAAATATGATATGCCATGGCCTACTTATCTACTTCTGTAAGAAAAGGACAAAGTGTTGACAATGAGAATAATATTAGGAAACAGGTAATAGAAATTCAGGAAAAATAACACAAAGAAAGACAATACCATTGTACAGATAAAGTTGGTGGGCTCCTTGAAACATTAAAAGATATAACTCTGACAAGAATAATCAGGAAGTAAAGACCACATGGGTCATGTTTGCATGGCATCAAAACAAGCTCACTCAGCAAGAGATAGCAGCCAAGGCTGACATCAGAAATTGAAAAAGCATTCCCCTGGAGTCCTTAATTAGAGAAACCCAGGAAGAGAGCCTTGTGCCAGTCAGCCTCACAGCAGGAAACTGAGAACATCTCAAGTGGGGTGATTGAGGAGAGTTTAATCAAGGTACTGTGGACAAACATGCACATAGGCTGGAAGGAAACCAACAATTTTATGCCTTGGAATAACTGGGAAAAATCTGTCTTTTGTATCTCGAAAGGCTAAAGGAGACACAGCCCAGGGATCCAGTTGAGAAGAAGAGAAAGATCACTCAGACCTTCGCTTCCCACCTTGCAAATCCCACTGTGGCTTCCATTGGCTGAACTTAATTGAGAGGTTTTGATTAAACCCATTTTGTGCACCTGAGGTCTAAATAGCAAGGTAAAACTCACAGCCTTCCCCTAGAGCATTGAGACTCTGATTACAGAGGCCGTGGATGCTGTGATGAGCTGGGCACAGCTGGAGCCTCCAGAGAGCTTTCTTGTATTGTACATGAGGCTATGACCTCCAGAATGTACCCCTTGTTCTTCCTGGTGGCCTACACTTTGGAGAATTCTGACTTTTCCGTTTATAGGCAAATGAGACCTATACATAGAGTATAAACCATCATAGAGTTAGAGTCCTTTGTATTGAAAGGACTCAATGGGAAATAGTAAGCCAGAGGCCTTTAATTTCAATGAACATCACTACTAATGGCTGTCTGCCTCTTTAAAATGTAGATTTTTATGGAAAGGGCTTTTTAAAAACTTGTCTGTCCTGTTTCGTGTGCTGAGTCATCCATTTTGGTTTGCTGTGTATTAAGCCACAATCATGGGACTTTGGTGCATGTGGACTCTCCACAGAGTTCTGAGGAACTGCTTTTTGGGTCCCCAGTGCTGCTTTAGATTTGTACTTTTCATTTTGATTTTTTTTCCCTGTCATCTCACCGGGCTTTAGGGAGGCGGGTGTTATTACCTCTTCCACTCCATCAGCCATCTTGAACTTGTTATTCTCAGAAATTCATTAAGGATGAGAACAGGGACCAGAGACTGATTCGGTCTCTGAAAAAAATATAATGTTGATGATTTAGAAATGATATGTTCTAGTGGTTGGACTCAGAATGCTTAAATTATTTACCAAATTCTGGCTGAGTTGCTGGAACTGAACAAAGCAAACAGAATGAATCTGAGAGTAAATTGGGTTGTCGGCGTCCCAGGATTTAAACAGAAAGCTCACAGCCTGCAGGACAGATGCTGTGTTCCTCGGGCTCTGGCGACCTTCGGACATAAGCAGAATACACACATGCAAACCACATTAAGAGTTATTCAAACGATAAACAGAATTTAAGAGATCAGTATAATGGATTTCTTCTTTGGATCTCTTGTTTTTTCACCACTGGAAATGGGCACATATTCCCTGGGAATAATACAAAAATTTTCAATTCATTTTTGGTACGAGACGTGTTAATCGTGACCTAAGGAAACGAGAATCACGGTGAGGGATTGCACACAGGCTTTGTTTGCTTGTTTAACATGGCGCCATTGTACAATCTCTACTGGGGCTGTAGTTACCTAGCCAATGTGCACCAAAATCTCCCGGCAGAGTTGTGACAGTAAAGCGGTGTTAAAAGGCTGATTTCTACTGCACTGTGTCTACTGATGCGTCTCATTCAGGCACCCTCGTTGCTATCCGAGGTTTCCCATGAATAAACTTGACCCATGTACCTGTTCCTTTCTTGCTCACTTTCTTTAGTTCCCTGTCAATTACTGTGGGACATCTGCAGACTCAGGAACAACTGTAATGACCTAGCACAGCTCTGTCTTCTCCCTGCCTTGGTTTCCTGCAATGGTAACAAGACTTTTGCATGTGCTCAGTCTGCCCTCCACCTAGAAGGTTCTTATTCTTTTACTCTCCTAAAATAGCATCTATCCATTCATTATATCTGAACTTAAAGATTTCTGGGCCTATTTATATAAATCCTTAGCAATTTGAACTTTTTCTTCCCAGTGATTATTAACATTGAAGTTTTAGAATATGTTATGCATTTCATGGTAGTTCCTATTTAATGTATTCCAAATACTATATTAGGACAGATATAGCTTATTTTCAATATGGGTGTAATAAATGCATTTAGTCTAATTCCAACACATCCTTGCTAGTTTTACAGACATAAAATACAATTCATGCAAAATTCAATCTAAAAAATACTTTGAGAATAGCTGGGTTCAGATTCACTTGGATACACAGCACACAGGTCCAGTGTACATAATAAATCCTGTCCTTGTGTCCATCACTTCCAAACCGGCCTTTTTATAGTCATGGCCTTGTGCTTTTTGGCTTTTGATTCATCTGAAAGTTATTGGATACCAGGGTATGTTCCTTGGCATCAGCATCTAGATAGCCATGCAACAAACCGGTTTCAATTATTAACCATTTTTTATTTTAAAAATGGAGACACTAGTACCTCTCACACATGTATGGCTTCAAGAGGGAGATGAGCGAAGATTACTCAAATACAGAAATGGCTCAGAGTACACACACACTCACAGGTTCTAGCTCCTGTTTCTTACTGTGAACTGTACTTGTTCTGAGACAAAGTTAAAGGGATCACAGTCCCATAAGAACACTCTCACTCCAGATACTGAGTTGTTCATTATTATTATTATTATTATTATTATTATTATTGTTGTTGTTGTTGTTGTTGTTGTTATCTTCTAGACAGTGTTTCTCTGTGTAGCCTTGGCTGTCCTGAACTTGCTTTGTAGACCAAGCTGGTCCTGAACTCAGAGCAATCTGTCTGCCTCTGCCTCCCTGAGTGCTGGGATTAAAGACATGTGTCTGGCCTGCTCCTAATTTTTAAATTCAGGATTTTGTTTCTAGACTTTCCTTAGTATTTGATAGCTTGTTTCAATTCACAGACTCCCTGAAAGTGTTACACTTATATTTACACATGGTACTACAATAGAAGAAAACATGCCAGATGGGCCAAGAGAAGTGATAGGTAGGTCAGAGTCCAAGTATGGTCAGTTTATGGAGAGTGTGAAACAGATTGTTGATCTAGGACAATGTTCAGTACTGAACACAATACGTGGCAGTGCAAAATGTAGACAGTTGCCAGCCAGAGATATATAATGGAACCTCATTTTCTAAAATATTTGTTAGGACTTCATCCTGTAGGCATGATTTATTGAGGGAGTGATTGGTTAACTGGTTACAAAATGTTCCCTATTGCCAAATTGACTGATGTACATGACCCAAATCACACACACCGAGTCAGACTATTAATAATTTTTGTGGGATAACACCATGGCAAAGAACCATCCATGGTTCTTTATAAACAGACTCCCAGTTTTCAGAATCATCTTCCTCAGCCCTTCTGAGGTCCACATTAATTACTCTTAAAACATAAATTTATGGCCAGGCGTGGTGGCACACGCCTTTAATCCCAGCACTTGGGAGGCAGAGGCAGGAGGATCGCTGTGAGTTCGAGGCCAGCCTGGTCTACAAAGGGAGTCCAGGACAGCCAAGACTACACAAAGAATCCCTGTCTCAAAACAAACAAACAAACAAACAAACAAAAAACCCATAAAACAAATTTATTTCAGCCCTCTTTTTCTTTTACCTTTGAGTGTGGAATCACCTACAGCCTGAGGTATTTCATGGTCATTAGTATATATGTGGATTATAAAAAAATACTACAAATCAAGCTGTGTATAAATAATAAAAATTCATCTCTCTACATTCTGGAGGATAGGAAGTCCAATATCAAGATCCTGGAAGATGTGGGTGTGGCAATCCCATTGTCTCACTCATGAGAAAATGCCTCTCATTGAATGTGTCTTCCATGATTTCATGAGTTAGGAAGGTCTCTGGGGCTTCTTTTATAAAAGTGTGGAACCTGGGATTGGGGTCTGTCTTCTCTCCAGTAGACCTCACTTGTTTGACCATCACTTTAGGGGTTAGTATCTTAACATGTAAATATGGAAGGGAAACCACAAGCATCTGAACCAGTTGGTAGAACTGGAACATTCTACAAACTATACTCTTCCTTTATATTGAATAAAAAATTATTTTTTTCTATATCAAGCAGTTGAATCAGTTCAAGACACAGACCTTGAACCTGAAATCCAAGACAATGAATACCTTAACTACTAGCACTGTAACCTTTTACTTTTCTGGTCTATATCTTTTTAAAAAATTTTTACACATGCATTTATATTATTACACATATATACAACAAACTACTGACAGCAAGAATAAGCATGAAACAATCAAGAATTATATAAATGTTACAGTAATAGTATTTTGGCTATTTGTATTTTGTAGCCTTGAAGAAAACATCTTTCCTATCTTGCTGCGTCTAAAATTCTGAACGTAAATCCATATCTGCCATATCATTTAAAATATCTATCTAGACCTAAAAGCATCTTAACCACTAAACAACTAAGCTTATCTGTAAAGCTAAACTATCTGGTCTTCAACCCCATCAGATATTTGAGAGGAATAAAATTAATTACCTGAGTATACAGGGAGTGCAGGTTAGCACTTCCAGAATGAGAAGATGAAAGAGAC
This sequence comes from Acomys minous, assembly GCF_964271855.1. Lineage (NCBI taxonomy): Eukaryota > Metazoa > Chordata > Mammalia > Rodentia > Muridae > Acomys > Acomys minous. The sequence goes on from NC_140484.1 coordinate 113,068,840, forward strand.
AGTTTGTTGACTGAACAGTCATCCAAAACTCTCCAAACAATGGAGCTTCATCTTTAGCCCTCTGGCCCAATATATCTGACAGACATATTTGTGAGGCAGGAACTATTGAGGACTTGCTTAGGACAAAAAGTAGATTAGTGAATCTACTCCTCAACTTAATGCCTTAATTGTTACTCAGGAGGTTATTTTTAATTCACTGGTATAGAATTTTGTATATAGTTACAAAATAAGTTTAATTTTTGATACATTGGTATAGAATTCAAATTTAAGATCATTCTTTACATACATATATATCTACTCTAATATGAGGTATTATACACATACAACTCAATTATAATACAACATTTACTTCCAATACTTTGATAATGCTGTTGCAGGCTGTTTAGGATAAGTAAGTTATACAAGCTAATTGTTAGTTGACCAAATTGTGGTCTTATCAATTACTAGTCTATATTTACCACAAGAGTATACATCTAGGTGTAACAGATAGATATGATTCTATAGAAATATGAGGCAAAATAGTTAAATGAGGTCTTCAGAAACCCCAGAGACATACAGAATATGGCATTTAAAGATTTTTTAAAAAATCATTTTAGATTCATTGACAATGAGAGAGGTTAACTCCTGGAAACACCCAGCCTATCTTGAAGAGGATGTTGAGCATCAAAGAATCTCCTTATGGGGATGGTTTCAAATGTGGCAAACAAGCCACTTGGCAAAATGTCCTCATTTCTACCACAGACAGAATTCTGTTTAAAAATGGGCAAGCTTGGATGCAGGCAGAGTTGATGACCAAGTTTTTAACCTATGTAAAGTTATTCTGTATCTCTATGAATGAGATACCTTCATTTTATCTATGAAAGACAAAACAAACATATTGGCACCTAGGTTGTGGAGTTGATAATGTGATGTGACTTAACAGAAATAAAATTTATCAAGAAGTACATGGATAACTGTGAGTATGATGTAATGTCTTTTCCTGTGTTTTCCTTCAATAAATATCCTTTACCTGCTATGCTTACTTAATATATTTTTAAACACCAGACCCAGCACATAAAGACTTTAGTTCATTCAGATGCTATTTATGCATACATACTGTATTATAGACACTTTCTTATATACTTGAAATAGATTATGATAGTCAATATCCTTGCTCTTATAATACAAGTTGAAGGATAGCAAGTTACCAAGAAGAGACTCGATATTCTAAGAGCATATATAGGGGGAGGAGGTCTCCCTCAATCAGAGACATAGGGGAGGGGAGAAGAGGGGAAGTGGGAGGGAGGGAAGAATGGGAGGAAACAGGGGAAGGGCTAACAATCGAGATGTAATAAGAATAAATTAATAATAAATAAATAAAATAATACAACTTGAAACTAAAAATTTCCTTTGCTTCTGTTTCTCTTTGTTTTGGTTTTAGAGAGGTACATGAGAAAACACTGACATTTTAAATGTCAAATTGAATGTTTGTATAGACAGGGATAGGAGGAGCATAATGAAGATTGGACCCAATGCTAGGGTAGGCACTGCCACTGAATTAAATCACTCAAAGAAAGAGTAAGCAGGCTACCAAGATGAGACTTGATAGCCTATGACCATATAGTGAGGGAGGTGGCCCTCCCTCAGTCATAGACCTAGGAGAGAGAAATAAGGTGAAAGTGAGAGGGAGGGAGAAATGGAAGGATACAAGTGACAGAATAACAATTGAGTTGTAATCTGAATAAATTAATTAAATAACATAAATAAAAGAAAAGAAAAAAGAAAAAATCCTTAGTCATTCACATTTGAGTTTGAGAAGGAGACTTGGATTACAGTCCAGGTTGGTCTTGACCTTGTAATCATCCTGTCTCAATCTCTAGAGGAGCTGGAATTATAGGCATGGGCCACTATGGGCAGCCACCTGTGGCTTTTTAATACTGGTTATTTTCTGTTTTTAAATAATGTAATGTGAGACAAATGCAAAAGAGCATGAAGAAGCTTAAATAGGATGATGCGTAGAGCCACTGTGTGTGACATTTGAACCAAGATCAGAATACAGGAAAGGATATAGACATTTGAAGACTTTAAGGAGAGAGAAAGGTGAATTATAGACTGTTAATCATGAAGTAACATGGTCAAGACAAATGGACCTGGAGCACAGACTAGAAAGGATAAAATTCTAGGCAACAAAATCTGAGTGGGCAAAGGCCACCATCTACTACTACAAAAGGAGTTTAATTTTTTAAGGTAAATACAGGGGAAGTCAGGTAAATTAGGCAGCTAGTGATATAACGTAGTTTAATCTATATGCTATTCTATTTCTTCATAATTTTCAAACTAGGAAATTGAGATTCTGAAATTCAAAGTATAATTTCTGGTCTGGGGATGTCACTGAGTTGGTTGAATGCTAACCTAACACCTGTGAAGGCCTGAGTTTCATTCTCAGGACCACATAAGCCCTGTGTGGCCTCTCATGTGCTGATGTCTGTAAGTCTAGAATTCAGGAACTGAAAAGAGGAAGAGGAAGAGCTCAAGTTCTCAGACAGAAAGAAAGAAAAGAGGAGAGGGAGGAAGGAGAGAAAGAAGGAAGGAAGGGAGGGGGGAGAGACAGACAAAGACAGAGACACAGACACAGAGACACAGAGACCAAAATCATTTTTGACTGCATGATGAGTTCAGGGCCCATTTAGGATACCTGAGTTGTTTCAAAAGAGGGGAGAAAAAGTATTCTCAACCCTCAATACTTCTTCTATCATGATTATGTGAGAACCTTTGATTTTAAAAATATACAGCCCTTTAAATATCTCCTCCCCCTTCTCTCTCTCTCTCTCTCTCTCTCTCTCTCTCTCTCTCTCTCTCTCTCTCTCTCTCTCTCTCTCTTTATCTCTCTTTCCTCTTCACACCCTCCCTCTTTCCACATCCTCTGTTTCTGAAGATTAGTAAATCTTCCCGGTTATTCCCAAAACACCTGTACCCACAGTGTACAGTCTACATGAGAATCACCTGGGGAACTTGTTAGAGCATGAGATTTCGGGGTGAAGCAGCCAGTATTTTTAGTTGAAAGTCACAGAGCACACACTCTTGCAAGTTGAAACAAAAAGGAATTTATTACAGAATATTTGATTTTCCTCTAAATCCCTATGGTCTCAGAGATTGAGATTTCGGTTCAGGCTATCAAGACAAGAAGGTGATGAAAAATACACATTCCTCAGCTCCCAGGCATGGTAGGGTTCTAAATCCACCACTGGGGAGAAGTATCCAGCATAGATCTTGAGCACTGAGCAGGGAGCCAGGGCCATGAGCAAAGCAGGTGCCTAGGATGTCAGCTGGCTTAGCCTCCCAGATTTCTCTGCAATGCTTTCAAGTCAGATCAGACACCCTTTGCCTTCATACATCTCTCTGTGGAAATAAAGCCCAGGAGCAAATGTCTGTAGAGTAGAGCTAGCATAGAACATAAGACACAGCCACAAGGCAATGGCACCTGTGACTGTTCAGATTTTTTATCAATAATAACCTTACCTTTTCTTAATATGAAAAAATAAAATATAATAAGGTAAAGCAAAAAAACATAAAATGAAAGTCGAATAAGGCATCCCAAAAGAAGAAAAAGAGTCCTAAGATACTACAGGGAGAAAGATGTGCTCAGAGTATGTGAGAAAGTCGTATCTGGTGGCACTCAGAGGAAGGACAGCAGGTTACCAAGAAGAGACTTGATACCCTATGAGCATATACAGGGGGAGGTAATCCCCTTCAGGAACAGTCATAGGGGAGGGGAATAAGGGGAAAATGGGAGGGAGGGAAGAATGGGAGGATACAAGGGATGGGATAACCATTGAGATGTATCAAGAATAAATTTTAAAAAAAAGATGCACTCAGAGCTGTAGTGTATTAAGTGATGACCACAAAAAGTCAGGTGGCACCTGCTCCCTGATATCATTAGAAGTCCCTTGTCCTAAGATGAAGCAAATCGATGTTTCACCGACACCCTCCTCCTCTAAAACTGCTTCCTTTAGGTGATGTCTTCTCCTGTAGCTCTACCTTAATTCTTTCAACCAGATGGCCATCTAATGTAACTTGAAGCTAAAGGATGCCATTAAAATGGCTTTCTGTATAAAATAGAGAAATGTATAGAAAAATTACCTTTTTGTTATACCCAGAAAGGACTGTAGCTATGTATTGCCCTTACTTCACTACAGATTAATGGGTGTGTGTGTCTTTATTACTTTACCCACTACAGTTCTGTACTACAAGTTTTCTCAGGACTTGAGATATCCTGTGCTTTTTTCCAGGTGGGTTACCTAACCCTTTTGGGCTTTGCCTAAATGAGACTACTTAGTCTTCCCTACCTTCCTTTTTCTTTTATTGTACCTGGCAAAGAGCAGGAGGAGGGGGGAAGCTGGGTGGCCTCTTTGGTTTCATAAGAACAGTTCTGTGCACCGTCACACTCTGCCTGGCATACTTCACCATCCCCTCTACTGCTTGAGAAGCAGTCAATACCCGCATACAGCATAAAACTCCCTTTCATCCTAGCCCATCCAAGATTCTGATGAGCATCAACATTTCAAGAACTCATTACTGAATAACCTTGTGGAAACATTTCTCCAATAGCAAAAACCTCTGAACCTACAGAATCTAGAGCTGCGGTAAAGGAAACAAAGCCTTGCAGATGAGTCATAAGACATGGCAGTGTAAAGTACACTCCTGCTGCCATCCCCTTTGGTCCACGCTCATGTACCCTGACTGTCTCTATGATGCAACACAAATGTTGTTTCCTAGGAATGCTCTCAGTCATCAGTACATTTCACTTTGTATTAAGCAGATGATCTTTGGAGCATGGGAGATCACTGCAGGATCCCTGGGGCATATGAGTACAAAGAAGCTCACTGTTTTGGTTTTCACTGACAGTCAGTGTCTCTGTCTGAGTTAATACACTATGTAGGAGATTTTCTCAGTCATAAATTCTGTTGCCCACAGAATCATGGGTGGTAATGAGAATGTTTTCAGATTCAACTATTTTGTTGTTCCTAGAATAACAAATCATTAACTCCTCCGTGGTAAGAAGAATCTATAGAAAACTATTTTGGAATTTTCAGACTTGAACCTCCCTTCTGTTTTGGTAAGTGAGGAGTGTGGTGGGATTTGTTTGTTTGTTGTTTTGTTAGTTTTTTTATGGGGGTGGTTCAAGACAGAGTTTCTTTGTTAGCAGCCCTGATTGTCCTGGAACTCTCTTTGTAGACTAGGCCATCCTGGAACTCACAAGGATTCACCTGCCTCTGCCTTTTGAGTGCTGGGATTAAAGTTGTGTGCCATTTTGTGGATATGGAGGCAGATGTCAAACAATGTCAGCTACTAGAACTAGAAACTGGCTATGACTTACACAACAGAGGCTTCAATGTGATGAAGTTTCACCTGAAAAACCCCTAGGGAAGAAAGTATGACCATGAGAGACAAATGATTTTCTAACCACGCACACTCTTGTCAAACACAAAGCTTGCAAACAAATGTTCTCAGCCATTCGGAGCTTGGAAATTGATGAGCTATGTTCAAGGAAACTGTGTAGAGGGGAAAAAACAGTTCATTTAAGACTGAATGGAGAAACGAAGGCTAAACTAGCCGCAAGAAGCATTGAATATTTTCAGTTTGGGCAGAAAGAATGAGGAGGCAATGGAGATTATAGCTGTAGAAAACTAAGGAAGTATTATAGGCCCTGGCAGTGTGGGATTAACATGACTAACATAGCAAGGATGGAAAAGAGGGAGAACTAATGGGAAGATATTTGATTACTCAAATATTTTGATTTTTATTAGTTGCAGAAAGTCAAAATGCTTAAATGAAGTCTGAAATAGTCATTACAAAGTTTCAGGTATACTTAAAAGTGTAAAGAATTATGAAAAAAATAAAATAACTAATGAAGTATTATAAGAAAGATAGGGGATGGGGAGGGTGAGTGACTTATTTTTTTCATAACTGAGATTGGCAATCCAGTAGATGCTTCATAAAGTAATAGATGAAGAAATAGATGGTGTATCCTATAGAGCTGCCTTCTGAAATCTATGTTTAGTGTGACTACTACCTTTTCATATATAAGTAATTTGTATTTTAAGCTAAATTACATTTATGTAAAGATAATGGCCATTTGTAGGTATCTGTATGTACATGTGCGCACGCGTGCGCACGTGTGTGTATGTGTGTGTGTGTGTGTGTGTGTGTGTGTGTGTGAGAGAGAGAGAGAGAGAGAGAGAGAGAGAGAGAGAGAGAGAGAGAGAGAGAGAGAGAGAGAGAGATTTACTTTTCTGTTACTGTAGCAAATAACTGACATAAACCTCAAAAAAGAAAGGATTATTTTGGCTCAGAGTTTGGAAAATCCAGTCCATGGTTGAGGTTACATGGCTTTTGTGTATGAGACAAGGCAGTATTTCATGTCAGAACAACATGATAAAGAAAGCTCTTCTTGAGAATGAGCATTCTTTCTAAGACTGTGGCCAGGTGGTCTATTTTCTTTCCTTCAGGCCCCACCACTTGAAGTCACCACCCCTCCCCAAAAGTCCCAACTGCTGGCAGCAAAACCTTTAATAACAGGCCTTTGAGGAACATTTTACATCCAAAACAATACATAAATATAAATTTAAAATGCAATAAGAACTGAACTAAATAATAGTGTTGTTTGTTTCATTTTGTTTTGTTTTGTTGTTGTTGTTGTTGCTTTAATTTTGATTTTGTTTTGTTTTTTATTTTTGTTTTGTTTTTAGTTTTAGTTTTCAATGATATGTTATTGTTTAGATTCTGTAGGATGGCAGGTTTCGGTACTATCCCACAGAGCTTTGGACACCCTTTCTCTGGTCACTGTATGTATTGTATACTGTGCACCTGGCTAGTGTGTGTGAGCGGGGGGGGGGGGGGGAACAGAGAGAGAGAGAAAGAAAATGTGTGCAAAGTCAGATCTACTTCCCAGTTTCTACACGTGCCATCTTACCATCCTACTCTTCCATCACCCGAAGGCTTCTTTCTTTCTCTTCTGACCTCATGAGACTGTCTTCAGGGATTCTATCCAAGTTTAGTGCCCTTAGTTAAGATTACTTCCTTCTCTGTGCTTTGCTTAATGCATAAAATATGGATTTAGTTACTTCTTTTACTTCTTTACTTAATAATAGAATAGGTCTTTATAGAGATTTCCTTTTATGTCATTCCTATGTGCTAAATTGTATGCTCAATGATGTAGACAAAACTTCATGTACCCTTTTGTTTCTAGCATTTATAGCAGTTTACCTGTAATTTTTACACTGCTAAAATTCGGCTTGTATAAATATAAACATCTCCATGCAAAATCATAAATGCTTTCAATGGATATATAGACATAACTTTCAAGACTGTAATTTGGTTCAAGAAAGCCAATGAAACATTTGCCATATTTGCAAACTCCACCTAATGCATACTGTATTGCATGGAGTTTGAGCTCAGTCAGTCTTGTTGCAATGAAGAAAAATTTGATGCTTGGTCATTAGAAAGAAAACAAATAATCATTTTTAATGATATTACATTTTTATATAAACAAGACTTAGTTTGCTGGCAATACCATCCTCTTCCCAAATGATCAAGCAATTTCCAGATTTGTTCAGTCTTTTTCTTTCCTTTGAATCTCTTGGTGCACTGCCACTCCCAGTTCTATTACAATGACATTAGTCCAATTACCTTAAAACCTCAAATGGCTCATTATTGGGCCAGACCAATGAATTAATGTTCATTTGTCATGAGGATCAGTTATTCATCAAAGTTTCTTCCAAAAAGATGTTTTGAAAGATATGAAAGTGCAAAATTACCCTCTAATTATCCCTGCAATTTTTTCTTCCATTGCATAAAGTTGGTTTTGAATTCATTTTTTTTCAACCAGATTAGGATTGCTTGAAAGGTCTCAGTTGTTTGGTTAAACTAGGTCATGTTCCCAGTGGCATTCCCATCCACCATCCCATCCCATATTTCACTAGCAGCACCATTTGCTCCCCAGGCTGCACTTGCTCTCTTCCCTGCTAGTGGCTTCCACAGGGCAGGTTTCTACACTATGTTCTTACTGTGCTCTTGCACTGCTTTTTCATCACTAATGCTTTTCTTGGCCTAAGGGCAGAGGAGCATCCTTTCATAAAATCATCTTAGGTGTTTCTGAAGAGCCTTGCCTTTTATGGGCCTAGTTAAAGGGGTGCCTGGGAAGCCCAAAGGTTATTCAAGAGCTTCTGATCTTTATAAAGCAATCTACACAAAGTGTTTGTTGTGATGTGCAGATGAACCACAGAGATACTGTCATGGTCTCTGAGAAGCTCCGATGGCCAATGAAGCCTTCCTAGTGACTATGTTTTAGTGCATGGCAAGAAATGAGTCAACACAGTTCAGTAGGTGCAGAGCCCATGCCACTAACATTTCAGTAAATTTTAAATAACTGTGTGCTGTCAAACCTTAACTGGTTTTATAGAAGGTAAGTTAAAGGTTCCACCTTGTTTCCCGCATCTGTATTGACTATGTTTTGAGAGCAAAGACAAAATCAATTTCTTATTTTTATTTTTATTACATTTATCTTTTTGTTTGTGTGTGCTTGTGTGTGTGTGTTTCTCTCTGTATGCGTGAGTGCATGTAAGAGAGAGAGAGACAGAGACAGAGAGATACAGAGAGAGACAGAGAAAGAGAGAAAGGGAATGTGGGAGGAGAACATGTGTCACAGAATGTGAGAGGCCTCAGAGGCTGGCATTTGCTTTCCTTCTTCCATATTCAGTTTTCAAGCTCGAGTGTATTCCTGGACTTCGTTCACTAAGTTTATATCTGTACTCCTAACAGCCTATAGGAATAATGATTATTATTTCAAGGGTTCCCAAAGGGATTAAATTACAACAAGATAAGCTACATTCCAACCCAAGAAACTCCAAATTCAAGAACCCTATTGATCTTGCCCACAATCTAGTTTTATTTGCAAAGTTAATTGAAAGATAAAGCACAAAACACAGGAGAGTTTAAGATGAAGACAGATTTGTTCAAAGAAAACAAATGAATACAAAATTGCTTTTATAAAGAGAACTCTAAAAAAAAAACCCTTAGCAAACTAAATATACTTAAAGGCTTCATGGATCTCTGGTGGCAAATGGTACAACTATTGAAGGGAGGAGAACTGAGGGAGGAGTGTATTACCTTAACCAAGTACTGTTGTCTTTCCTCCTCTCCTCCTGTCCATGAAAAGCTGGTAATGGAATAGGAAAGGACTTAGTGAGAGAGCTTTGCCTTTTTTCTTTAATTAACCAAAACCCCAGGGGTGTGTAATGATCGCACCACAGTTGAGAATGGAGCTAAGTTCCATCTCTGATGACATCTTACCATAGTGTCTTTGAAGATGTCATCAATCCAGTGCATAGAATGTTTTTTATTTCCTTGATTGGGATGCTGCCCAGATACTCAGTAAAAAGATATCCATCAAGGCATTTAGTTATTGGGCTAAGATTTGGCAAAGTTTTAAGTTTAATTTGCCTGTGACTAGAGGAGGAGAAAAAAAGTCTCTCTCTCTCTCTCTCTCTCTCTCTCTCTCTCTCTCTCTCTCTCTCTCTCTCTCTCTCCTCTTCCTCCTCCCTCTCTCTCTCCCAAAACTCTGGGCTCAATTTTAATTGAATTTTTCTTTGACAACAACATCCTTTTAAACAAACTACAACAAGTAATACACAGGAAAATCCCAGACACACAGATTCATTGCTTGCAAAAGGCCTTTGCTTTCAAATCTGATTCAGTGTAAAAGGTATTTCTGTGAAACCCAGTTAATGCTAACTTTAACCCAGTACTATTTTGAGCTGAAGATAAGAAAGGAGATATGAACTTGGAAGAGCTCTTTTCTATGAATCCCATAAGCTGAGTGAAAGCCCTTCAATGAGCATATCCCCTGTAAGATCAATGGCCCTGGTAAGGCTAATTACCCCAATCCTCTCACTCTAAATTTAAAAAGACCCTGCTAACTGGAAGGACCACATGATTAACTGGCTGAGAAGATTAACCATGATAAGAGTGGCTGGGTGCTTGCTTTCCCCTTTAGCTACCCATTTGTCACTTGTAAAATATACTGTATGTGTCTGTGAGCTGTATTTAAAGGGCCAGAAGACTTTCATGGAGATGGATTGCAGTGTGAGGGTGGGAGAGATATTTTAGGAATTAATGAGCTTGTGCTTTCTTGGAAAATGTGGAATGTCAGTTGGGGCCCTAGGGACTCACGGCCAGTCTAGGTGACATTGTTCTATTTCTTTATGATTCTTCAAATCATAACCTAAGGTTTTTCTATTGAGCATGGAGTCATCTTTGGCTTCTGGGCATCCTTACACATCTAAGATTAAGAGTATATTTATGAAAATGAGAATGTATAGCAATTGTAAATACTTTGTTACTGTCACTGTGTGTGCTGCTTCCAATCTGTTTGTACCGATTAGCGACTGCTGATCCTGCCTTGGTGCATGACTTTGTGCTTGTACTCTTAAGAGGAAACTGGAGTCATTATAGGACAATTCCTAGTCACATTGCTTTCTTCCTGCATTCCTTCTACCCAATAGTTTTTCATCTCGCAATATTAATTTTTTAAATCACTTGTGCTAGAATCATAAACATGTCACACAAGGCAAAGTTTAATTAGCATGTTTTCTGTGATGTTTAATGAAAATTTTGTGAATGCGCATATAAACTGGCACTGCGCCTTGGAACTCTGATGTCTTTATATGCTTTGGCTTAAGAAAAGCATTCCTGGGACTTCATTCTAAAGAACTGAAATAGCAGATGTGAATGCAAACACATACATTGCTGGTAATGAAATAGTTGCTAATGATTGAAAGTTATAAAGCTCTTTAGACGTCCATCTATAAGAAAAATAGCTAAATACAGATTATATCACTAAATAGCATGTGGTTAAGTGGGCATTTTAAAACACAATGATTTAAAAATTGAAAACGTTTTTAGTACATGCCTATAATCACAGTCCTGAAGAGGCTGAGGTAGAAAGATGGTGATCTTAAGGCTAACCAGGAGCTATAACAAGACCTGGCTTGACGATGTAAGAAAATGAAAGTTTATTATAGTGCATAATAGTTTATACTATTTTCAGTTAGAAAGAAATGTGTGAAAAGCACAGTTTTAGAGTAAGGACCATGTAAAATGGAATCATGTGATAACGAGTGGGTAACATTATAATTAACATTGGTTATCAACATGATATGATCCAGAGTCTCCTACAAGACTTGCCTCCAGGAATGTCTATAAGAGATTATCTAGAAGAGGTTAATTAGGTGGGAAAATCCTCCCTGTGTGGGTGATATACATGAAAAAGTTTCCTGGCACCATTATTCTACCTCGAGCACTAGCAACCAGAACTTCCCACTATGATATACTATCTATTCAACCATGAGACCAAATAACTCCTCCCTTCCTTAAGTGTCTTCTATTAGGTAGTTTTGTTACAACAATAAAACAGGTAACTAATATAGGTTGCACTGTGCAAGTGTGTACCAATTAATATTTGCTTGCTAAATCATGCTAATGACTTCTCCTCTGGAAATCTTTTTTAGCATCCTACATTTGTTTGGCTCTTAATTTACCTGAGTTTTTTTTCTTTTTATAATAATTTTCAAATAGAAATTTTACTGATATGCTAATAAGCTCAAATTAAATATGGTGGATGGTGAGTGATGTGGAATGATATTAAAACTTGATTGTTAAATATTTACAAAGCAATTGAGGGAGAGCAATCATTTCCACAGTTTTCTGTGCAGTTTCAGCTAAGTGCACCTTTCTCACCTAACACAATGAGAGCCCAGCTGCTGGGCCCAGACATCAGCAAACAGAGCTTCCAGGATTCACACAGCTGCAGCTCTGCTCATGCAGGGACTTCATGAGAAGTCAGAGAAAAATGCTACAGCATAGTGCTCAGACCAGGAGCAGGGCACCAGGGATGACAGTTACAGTCACCAGAGTTTTTGCTAGAAAATGTGCTGGACACTGTGGAAAATAAGTAATAGAGCTTTTTAGACTCCTTTGCAATTACACTAGCACTCACAATCTTCTCTTTAGTTTATGCTTGATTCTATTTGATATATTTATTTGGATTCCTCCACATTATTCCCAAGAGAATCTCTACAAGATATACTTGAAGAGTTACAGGCTGTGCAGGTCTTTAACAAAATAGTCAACCTTCAAGAACTATTGCTGGCTTTTCTGGCTGATTCATTTCATTTATTCTATTTATGGTGTGCGTTTGCTCAAGAAAAGAAACACACATTCTCCTTTTTGTGCCCACAAATTTGACACATCGCCTTACAGTCTCCAACCTTTGGAGCTACAGTTTTCATGAAGTCTTCTGAGAGTCAAGAGGTCCTGTGCCACCATGTTCACTGGGATGCCTGTGGAGCTTTCACTCATTTCCAGAGGCACGTCACTGCACAGCACCAGGAAGGGAAGGGTTACTGAATGACAACTCTCAGCACCTGAGACACAAGAAAAGGAAAGTTGGGAGGTAATCAGGGGAAGCAGGGAATCTGAAGTAGAGCAAAGCAATTTGTTCAAGCTGAAAGGAAGACGCCTCTCAGAACAAAGGCATGCTGCAAGGTTGCCTTGCCCTCCTTTGCAAATCTATGCAACTTTGCATGAACACACACCAAATCTAAGTAAGGGAACATCTTAGGCTTTAGCACACAGAAAGACAGACCAACAAAAGTAAACGAACAAACAGCTCACAGAAATGAAGAATGCTAAAAAGTTAATGGTCATAACCTGACAAGATCATACTGACTTGAAACTCCTCCTTTATTGTATATGGATCTCTAATAATGTCTAAGTGGGTTCAGTGGTTCTGATGGTGAAAGATGCGGAACAAGCCCACATGTGTATATGTGTATATCTGGTCAGCTCTGTGTCAGTTTGCTGGCTTGACTGATCTCAGGTGGTTTCTTGTAGAGACTTAAGGACTCTGGCTAAGTATTCTAGGCTGATTGGGTTCTAGTACATTGGTCTCATCCTGTAGCATGCTAATCTGGGTGAAGATTCCTAACAAAGTCATGGGAGTCATAGCAAAGTAGAAGTTCCTGGAAGTTTGGCTCTCACTTCCATCACATTCTATCAACTGTAGAAAGCCGTAAGAAAACTCAGCTTTAAGGGAAGACCATTAAAATCATATTGCACCGGGCATAGATTTAGAGATGGTGTTGAAGTCATTTTGGCAATTATTCTATTGAAGGAAAATATTCAGGAAGTAGGAAACCATCATATTTAAATAAACACTGTGCCTGTTGATGAAGGGCGGTTATGGGGAATGAAGCCGGGGTGTAATTAAATTCCTAATTAGATAATGTATTTTCAACTGGTTGCCAGTGGGACAATCTGAGCACAGAAGTGGTAGGATTGAGAACATTAACTTGGAAACATTGTGGAAAATTAATTGAAGTAGAAGGAAAGCATAGCTCCAGTTATGAGGCTGTTAAAGCACAAGGCGGGCATTAATGTGATATTCCATCCCTGATGTGAATAGTCTGGTTGAATACAAGCAGCCAGACTTGTGAAATCTGGCAGAAATACAATCAAAAGACTATGGAACATGGAAAGAGATTGAATAAATTCAGTACTTCATGTGTGTGTCCATGTTTATGGTGAAAATTTGCTTATGCTGGCAATGTAATGTACACAGTGAATCTCCTCCAAAAATGACCATTGCAAACATCATTCATGGTAGACACTTATTTCCAATTCAACATAAATTATGCATTTCATAATCCATAGCACAAAATCTTATGGATCATCATAAGAAAAACTCATTTCTTCCTGAAGTACCATAGGCTATGCATATGGGCCCAAGGCGCTCTTTTTTACAAAATGTCCAAGGAAGCATTCTGGGTGGAGAGACCACTATCTTAGAATAATGTTAGGTTTAGGGTAACCAACCTGTCCCAGATTTGATACAAAATGCTTCATATCCCAAGCGATCCCTCATTTGGAGGCAAACTGGGATAATTGCTCATCCTACAACAGGTACAAATACCAGTTGGCTCTTATGTCAAGAGCAGAGACACTTAGATATTCTTGATTATTTTCTTTCCTCCCAGTGTCAGGAATATTTTTTTCTTTTTTGCCTTTGGGCAGAATTTGTCACACAGTCCTATCTAACTAGAAGTCACCTGGGAAACAAGAGAGGACTAGTGGAATGCTTACTAGACATCAATGCCTCTGCTTTGAGAGCTTTCAGAGGATGCATCTAACTGAATATTACAAAACAAAACCTTAGAATTTGTCAAAACAGTGTATGATATTAGAAACTTTATACAGACACACCATGCAGCCACAGGCTCATAGCCACAAGTCAGACTACCAAATCCTTAAGGTTATTGACAAAATTACTCAAATGGCAAGTTATCTTTCTCAGATATACAATTGCCTTTTCATTGGTGCTATTTTTTAGTTTCTGCAAATCACATCTTTATCCCAAATGCCAGCAATCACATTTGCTTTTTCTCCCGGAGACACAACCCTTGGCCATGATGTTTTCTGAACAGAGTGAAGGGTGGCTTGGTTCACCCACTTTCTTGTGGACCCCTATGTGAAGAAGAACGTTCACCATGGTACCAAGAGCTTCTTGTTCAAAATCTCCATGTTGTATTTGGGGAAAAAAAGAGGGAGGATCATGCAGGCTAGGTGTTGACTCTTCAGGGCACTGGGCCCTTCTCAGAGAAAAGATGAGGGAAGGGTATTCCAAAGCATTGCACTTTCAAATCCCCAACATATCAGAAGTATCGAAGGATTTGTGTTTGTAATCAGACTTCACTTGATGTCTCTAAATCTAAGATAATATTGATCATCCACAGGGCTCAACATTTTATTTGGGTACAAGCTCCAAGAAGAAAAGAAAGAAAGAAAGAAAGAAAGCTTGTCTTCATCTTTCCAGAGAAATAAACTTTGACTTGAATAAGCCAAATTCTAACAAAAATTAAGATGATGAAATCACTGCATATCCAATGATATCTTTCCTGTATATCCACTACAAATACCATTAGCACTGCTGGGATGTCAGCATCTCTTAGCATTCGGGGAAGGCATCATGTATGAAAAGCACAGCTATGAGTGGTAAAGGACTCAGAGGGTCAAGCTGTCTTACATAAGTGGCAGGAAGAAGACCAGAAGGAGGGCTTTATAGGACGAGAGCCACGGAAAACATCCAGCCAGTGTCAGGAACTAAAGCATCCTGGACAGAACATTTTGATACCTTACCTGGGTCGAGGAACTTCAATTCCATTGAATTACAGAAAGAGAGAAAACTGTTCTTTCTCGTTCAGGCTGTCCTTCAGAACCCAAGTACATTTCCTTTCAGTGACACAATCCTGAAGAGCAGTGCCTGGTTGACACCTGGAGCCACTGTGAACTTTGTGGTTCCTTTAGAAGGAGAGTCAAGCTGACACATTCCTCTTTCCCTGCCCTCTGCACATTCATTTTGAGCTTCTCTTCAGACATTACATCCTCCATGTCTCGATTCCTTCTAATCTCTGACAAACAGGATAAAATTGTTTCTCCTATGCAGTGACTTTCTATGTAAATAAAAAAATCACAATTTTACTATTTAAAACAAATTACCACAAAACAGTCATTTGTTCAGTTAATTATCATCCTTCTTAATTACAGCTGAACTTATTACCCTTGCTTATATGTTTTCTGTTTTTGTGTCACTAGAGAAAAAAAAACAGAAATTATTCGTCATAAACAAGTACGGAGAAGAAGCTAGTGACCATGTCAGAGGCTGGTCTGATAGTGTTTCAGACTCAGTTTTCCTGCAACCATAATGTTCGGCATTTCCCCCAGGTCATCCATGTGTACAACCACTTCAAATAACAGCCTAGTGCTTAACATGCAAACAAAACCATGTGCATAGACTCATCACAGTCAGATTGTTGTCCTTAGGCTTTTTGTAGAGACTCTCAAACCACCATCCAGGTGAGGACTCCATTTTTTTTAACCTCAGCCCATGCTAATGTGTATGTCTGGGTGTGTACAGATGGATTGACATGGCATTGATAAGTGATTAGAGAAATTTGCCACAATGGCTGATGAAAAGTGAAAAGGAAATTGCTGCCAGCTCCTTGGACCTCACATGTCACTACCTGACACCAGGCAAAATACTAGACCCCGTGTCATGATTTGTGCCCACTGCTTGACTTCCAACGTGCTGTGTCTCTGCCTATAATATTATGAAATCTTGTTCCATTAGGGTTTTTAATTGCTCTATCATGATATCTCCACCAGTCTGTATGTCAGAGAACTCTTTTCTTAAAAAAAGATTTATTTATTTATTTATTTATTTATTTATTTATTTATTTATTTATTATATATACAGGGCTCTGCTTGCATGTACACCTGCACACCAGAAGAGGGCATCAGATCTCATTACAGATGGTTGTGAGCCACCATGTGCTTGCTGGGAATTGAACTCGGGACCTTTGGAAGAGCAGTCAGTGCTCTTAACCTCTGAGCCATCTCTCCAGCCCCGTGTTAGAGAACTCTTGCTGCATTGATTAGACATGCTCTTGTTGCTCATCTCAAGGGAGCACACAGTCTAAGACTACATAAAGAAGTTCTGCTGACTAAATGAGCTCAGAGGATTTGACTTCTAGGGTAAAAATCAGCACATTTCCTGACAGAAGATTATTTGGCATAAATAAATAGCCTAGTGTCCAGGTTTGCCACTTATTGGCCATCTGTCTTTAGGGAAGGCACTTAATCCTAGCAAGCCCATTTTTTTCTTTTTTTGAAAATTGATTTATAAGAAATAACTACATCATAAGGCTGCTCTGAAAATTAAATAAGAACTGCAAACCATGTTGGACAAAATATTACATTCCTCTTACAGAGCAAACAAACACAATTCATCTTCACTATGTTATGTATCTCTCCATTGATTGTTAAATATTGAAAATATGTGAAAGCAATGTTCTTTTGGAAATGTTAGTGAGACACTACCTCATGTGTGCCAGGGTGGCTTCAAACCCAGTGCCTACCACGCATCACGTTTCATATGTGATCTGGCCACCTCCACTTTCTAAAGTGCAGGAATTTCAGTCATGTCTTTGAATTGAGTCATGTCTTTGTACATGCTAATCAAAAAGGTCTGTCCACTGAATGCATCCTCAGCCCCAAATGCAGGAAATTTTCTAATGTTATATTCTTTTCAAATATTTCCCTACAAGTTGTAGGTTCTTTCATTCAGACAGTGAACAGGTATTGAGGGAACTAGAGAAAGCCTGGTATAATTTTATTATGGGTCTTAAACATTTCAACTCCAGTCACAGTAATCAGGTCATCAGCCTGCAGAGCATAGGTGAGAACTTTGGTTCATACACCCTTCCCACAGCATAACACTGTATTTTTACTCAAATGTGTAAAATATCAGGCAAAAATAGAAATACCATGTATACACCAATAAGGGAAACTTTCACCATGGTGGTCTTCTCCTGCTGCCCCCTAAAGTCACATACATATGACATGACAATCTCTATGTAGCTACTGTTGGGTTTTTAGGACATGACTGAGGCATTTTATCTCAATGTGGCCCTGACCTTGGACCTGTGTGTGCCAAGTTTTCTCTAATATTCATCCCAGTCTCTTCTCCTGTATTTTTCCATTGTCAATCCTCTTCCTCCCCACACCCCCCGGCCCTCATCAGCAGACCTTCCAGAAACCTAGACTGTCCCTCTGTCTTTTCTTCCTTTCACACTCACACGGGAGAGACCGTCCAATCTCATTGCTTCAAGCATCACTTCTATGATAATGGCTTCTACATTTACATTTCCAGCCCCATCTTCAATCAAGTCAAACCTCCATCAATCATAGAACTCCCGTTCCCTGCCTCCGACTGCCTATTGGTCATGTTTAGCAGGGATAACATTCTGTACTGTGCTGCACCCTTAAACCTAACACATCATCTACTCACAAAATTAAACCTCGTGAAATCTCCTCTGGCCAACGGTAGCAATATTTCTATGTCCTTGGGTGACGCCTCTAACTCCGATTACCTCGATTCCAGTCTTACAGTATAGATTGGTTTCTTCTTTCGTTAGTTTACTCTGAACTGTTAAACAAAGCCAGTAAAAGACAGTACACAGAGCCAGTAAAAAACTGTCTAATGCATGCTTAGAAGTATTTCCCTGCTCTGTGCTGTATTCACAGCATAGATAGCATGGTTCAGCGTTTCCCCCTCTGAAAAGGAAGATAATAGTAGGTAATAGATTTTTGGCTGTTCTCTACGAATGATGTACTGTACTCAGCACATTGGACATGATATATAACCCTAGCACCTTTATGGGAGCTGGATGCTGATCCTTTTGCACATTGAGTATCTAATGGAAGCCCATGGAAGGAGTTGGTTTTTATCTCCTGTGCTCTGCTTATGTAGAGAATTCATCATTCTGTTCATCGCTGAGACAGAACACCCGACAAAAGCAGCTGCAGGGAAGAAGGGCTTTTGCCCTCGTGGATTGAGAGGCTTGAATCAGCAGCTCACATTTTCTCCCAGGCAGAGGACCGCAGAGAGGTGGATGCCAGCACTCCACTAGCTATACATTTTTTATTTAGTATGGGACCCCAGCCCACGGGATGGCGCCGGTCACATTGGGGACTGGCTTTGCTATGTCAGAGAATCCTCTGTGAAAACATCATCACAGACACATCTGGAGGGCTGTCACTTCTTAATGTCACCAAGCTGGCAGCCAGGATTAGCCATCAGAGGTAGTCCTAGCCCACTTCAACACATCTCTTCCTTTCTCAGGACTGGAGCACAAACCGTTGTTCTTTATTGCGCATCTCCATCTTCCCTTCTCCTTTCAGGGCTTCACTTCCTTACTATTCCCAACAGTGGTACCCTCATGATCCAGTGTGCTCCCTCTTTTGTTTGTTTCTTTGTTTCTGAATTTTTGTCAGTTTGTTTTGTAATGTTACAGAATTTGTTTACATTTTAACTCAATTTTGAGATATATTTCTAATAAGTTGGCTGCAGAAATTTGAGTATGGAGAGTAAGGCATTTCATTTTGTTCTTCATTTTTAATGTTTTCACACTATGCCATCTCAGCTGTACATAGTGATCTAGATTTACTTTCCATTCTTTTTTTTAAAAAATATTATTTTTATTTTTCATATACATTTATATTATTACACATATATACAATAAATTACCTACAGCAAGAAGAATCAAAAAACAATCAGGAATTATATAAATGTTACATTCATAATGTTTTGGCTACTTGTATTTGGCAACATTAAAGAGAATATCTTTCATATCTTGGTGTGTCTAAAATCCTGAATGTAAATCAATATCTATCATATCTCATCTTTATCAACTTAAAACATCCTAGCTAGACCTAAAAGGCATCTTAATCCCTAAACAACTAAGCTTAGTAATAAAACTAAACTAGTTATAAAACTAAACCATCAGAGACGTGAGATGGAATAAAATTAATTATCTGAGTAGACAGGAAGTGAAGGTTAGCAGCTTCCCAAATGAGAAAATGACAGGGACAGTTTGATGCCAGAATAGTCAGTCACCCAAAACTCTCTATAATGTTGGAGCACCATCTTCAGCCTTCTGTTCCAATATATCTGACAGACACAGTTGTGAGGCAGGAACTATAGAGGACTTGCTTATCCTGTCTTGGCAGAGTTTGGCCATTGACTCTGCCTCCATCCAAGCTTGCCCATTTTTAAGGAGAAATCTGTGGCAGAAATGAGAGCACTTTGCCGAGTGGTTGGTTTGCCACGTTTGAAGCCATCTCCATAAAGAGGTTCATTAATGCTCATCATCTTCGAGGTAGGCTGGGAGTTGCCAGGAGTTAATCTGTCTCATTGTCATAGAATCCTTAACATAATAAAAAAACTTTTAAAATGCCATATTCTGTAGCTCTCTGAGGTTTTTGAAGACCTTATCTAACTATTTTATCTTATCTATCAATAAAATTGTATTTATCTGTTAAACCTAGGACATATATTCTTGTGATAGAAATAGACTAGTAATTGACATAACTATGATTTAATCAACTAAAAATTAACTTGTATTACTTAATTATCCTAAGCAACCTGCAATAGCACTTTCAAAGTATTAGGAGTAAGCCTTGTATTATAGTTGAGTTGTAAGGGTACACTACTTCATATTAGAGTAGAAATATATATACTGTGTGGAAAAATAATCTTAAATTTGAATTCTATACCAATGTATCTAAAATAAAACTTATTTTGCACCAATATACAAAGTTCTATACCAGTGAGTTAAAAATAACCTTGTGAGTAACAATTAAGGCATTAATTTGAGGAGTAGATTCAATAATCTACTTTTTCTCATATCATCCCTATATATTTCTATATTACCCCTTCTTTCTTTTAACTCCATCTCCAAAACTAAGAAAGAGGGACATCCCTGAGTCCCTGTTTTCTTTCAAAATAAGACTATTAATAATTTATAACTAACTCCCAATGGAAATAAACCTCTATAGCCCAAGAAAGCAATCAATAACCTACCCAATTCCCCTTAAGGGAAATAGGGCATCATCTTCTTAAAGTTTCTTCTGGCTGATTTGGGATGAATAACCTTTGTAGGGGCCCAAATAATGTTGAGGGAAATGGTTGAACAAGCTAGGAATAGTATTTGTGGTTCAGTTTCTAAATGTTGAGAAATTCCAGGCTTAATTAAAGTGCTGTGTGGGACAGTCTGAAATGCTGGACCAATTGGGATCAGAAGCTTTCTTCAAAGCTGTCCTGGGAGCTGTCCTGTTCTGATGAGGAACACCAACCGAAGCCCCTGGTACTGGATCATGGAGGATGCTGGATGTCTGTGTCCAGTATGATGAGAGGAATAATGCTTGTGAGAAATACATTTTCAGAGCAAATGAAATGGACACTGATGCTCCCTCTTTTTTAATAGTCACCAGTCAAGGACTTATTCCATTTTCTTGTCCATTCTTATAGTGCTAAGCCTGCCCATTATCGTGTCACATTGTCTTTTTGGTAGGGCTTCTTGATTCCATTTCCTTTTGATATGATTCACAATATCTTCATCAGATGAATCCTTAAATCCAGCCCATTCTCCTTACAGTCCACTTGTACTGGGACAAAATAATCACTGATGTTTAACATAACGAAATCTACCTCAACACATTATAATAATGATTTTCCCCAATTTACTTTAAAATGCTTTTGGTATAAGTATTTACAAACCTATATGTAAGATAAAATTCCATAGTCTAGGCTGTAACTGATATAGAATGTTTTGACATCGTGTATTGAGTTTACAGTGACATAAAAAGGATATAAATCAATAGAGATTGAGTTAGTAATTTTGACTTTTGTTCATTTTTTTGGACTTCTTTTTTTGTAAATGAAGGAACATATGCGTTAGGTATTCATCACAAAATAATATCTGTATACCTGGTGAAATGGTGGAAGGTAAATAAATTCTACAGTTCAAATACTAGCTACCTGTACTGATGTCTAGTTTCTCATGATCACATCTGATATCTTATCACCTGAAAAAGTGAGGTAAAGCAAACAGGGATTTGTTGTACTATTTAAGAATAATATTGGGAGTTTTACTGATTTCAAAAACAAACTTTAAATTACTCCAAAGCATTTTTATACATTGGAAGGCCATGCTGTTATTATTGGAATACACTACAAAGGAATGAAGAGTAAGTGTGTTTCTCTTCACCTTACATATTTCTGTAATGTTTGAGCTTTTTCCTAGAAGACTATATCTGTGTATGTTTTGTGTAAGAATATATAAAAGCTAAGGCATTCTCAAGTTTGTATTGGCTCACTTCCTTGTTGTGTTCCATTGTTACTCTATTCCTCACTCAATGAGGAAGGAATCCTTAAAAATCCCCTGTATGCCAGCTCAGTCCTTCCTTTCTGTGCTCTTTTTTTGGTCACCTTTCAATTTGCTCTGCTCCCAACCAATCACATCCAGATCATCTTTCACCTTGCAGAGTACACACTTTACCCCAGGTGATTCTATGGGTATCTCAAACTTCTTCCCTGAGACTATGCCTCGCTAAAGCTGTGCTTGTCTGCTAATCAGCACCATCCTCAGAATCATTCTGGCTCTCACTAGAGTCACCGTTTTTCTCTTTCTCTCTTTATTCTGCCCTGTTATCATCACTTGCCCTTGCTGTAGATTTGGGTGGTCTCCTCATGGAATTTCAAGTCCCATGAAATCTGATCATGACCCCTATGTCACCCTCATTATGAGATACCATGCTTACCAGATTTTTATAGAGTCTCTCATCATTTTTCTACCAGGTTGCTTCTCTTCCCTATGCCAGTAAGTAGATAACAGTGTTACAGATGGCAGTCATCTCATAGTCATTACCTTCACATGACTTACCTGGCATTATGTCATGCTCAATAGACAGACGCTCAAGAAGTATTTATTAAGTTAAATCAATTTTTTATCAGATTACAGTATTTTGGAAATAGGTCACTTTGCACAAGAAAAACTCTTCAATGCATAGTAGGACTTTAATAAATATTCATGGGCTGATTAAAATTGGCAAGTCCAGTTTTTCTTTTTCAGGTAGAATGAAATACAGAAAATAAACTGCCATCTTGGGCCAGTGTCTCTTCTTTGAAAGGAGAGGAGATGAATAATTCCATTGAGTTATATCAGATGAGTATCTGGCCTAGTAGCTCATGGTGAAAAGCAAATTAGATTTTTTAAAATAGTCTCAGGGTTAATAATGTAAGATGTTATTAGTAACACAAGTAAGGAATCATTTTTAATGCAGTCTGTGACCTTTATCTTGATGTACGGGAATAAGAGATTCATACATCAGAATGGGGGGAATAGCTCATTTTCATCAAGGATTTGGAAACAAAAATCAGGTACCCAGATTGTGGATATTCAGGCTTTATGAAGAACTAACTCTGCAGCTTCCCAGGTCTTAGAGAAGCCCTGGGGATGACTGGCCCAGACAGACATGGGGTGAAGTAATAAAAGCTATTCTCTTCTCATAAATACATTAGTTGCAATCACCAGTAATTAAAAAGGAATTAAAGGAAATAAAAACGTGCCTATGTCAGTTTAATGAGATTGAAGGGAAATAAATATGATATTCTTTTAAGGTTTGCTTCGATACAACATGGGTTCTTTAACATATGCATAACTAGATTTCATAGAGGTTATATAGATTTTGCCACTCTTAACCCAAGTTTATTAAATATTATGCAGATTTTACAAGCTCACTAGAGAATCAACACCCATTTGCAAGAAATTAGGAAACCTCCCTTTATTATCCTTAGCACAGAGGATTTTTGCAAGGAGTTTCATATAGTCACAGTAATCTAATGCTTAAATTTTTATTTGAAAAAAATACTTACAAAGATTAATTCAATATGCATAAGTGTTAATACATATTATCTTAACTAAAAACACTGACTATGGAACTAGCACATGGCATAGTAGGTAAAGAGGTAGGCCACCAGGATTAATGATGCTAGTTCGATTTCTGAAACGCATACAGTAGAGGGAGTGAACTGCCTCACCAAAATTATCTCCTGACCTCCACATACAGGTATACATACAAATAAATGTAATAAAAAAGAATCTGGAATAATAATAGTCATTCTTTCTTTCTTGGGGAGAGTATCTAATTTTTAAGTTATATACATATATGTATAAAGTAAGTTTTATGTATTTAATAAGTTAATTATTTAAATCAATAGTAATGCTCACTAAGGTGTATGTTAATTTGAAAAGTTCACCTCAGCTTGGACAATTTCACCCTAATGTTCTCATTGATTAAATGACTTTTATATCTTAAGAGTCCTCTTTGGGTTGACTCATTCTGAGGCCCCTTAAGGGAAGCATTCAAAACATATGCAAGCCGATAACAAGAAGGGCCCTTGGGTGCTTTGATGGATTGAGATGGAGGGATGCTGGGAAATGATTTTGTTAGAATGTTGAGAATGCTATTTACAAGGACTTGAGATGGAAATTATTGCATTTCTGTAGCTTCTCAATGCCTCCTAGGAGAAAGGACAGAAGTAAACTCCATGAGAAAACATGGAAACAAGCACTGTGAACCTAGCTCAATGATACTGGTGTAGTGGTTTACTCTCCTATGCACAGTGCTTCCAGAACATCTATGGTGAATTAGATGTGTAATGGGGGGTACGTTATTTAGATACATTTTGCAGTGATATAATATTCTCTTTTTTTTGTATTTCTATAGCTATTTTTTTTACTTTATTAATTTATTCTTGTTACATCTCAATGGTTATCCCATCCCTTGTATCCTCCCATTCTTCCCTCCCTCCCATTTCCCCCTTATTCCCCTTCCCTATGACCGTTCCTGAGGGGGATTACCTCCCCCTGTAAATGTTCATAGGGTATCAAGTCTCTTCTTGGTCCTGATATCTGATTACTGCTTTGTTTCAACAATGTTGCTATTGTTAGACAAACATCAGACAGATTGATAAACTATTTTTTGTTTTATGTTTTTTTTACAATTTTATTATATTTTTACATATACATTTATATTATGACACATATATACAATAAACTATCTATAGCAAGAAGAACCACAATACAATCAGTAATTATATAAATGTTACGTTCTTAGTGTTTTAGCTATCTGTATTTGGCAGCCTTGAAAAAAAATCTTTCCTATTTTGGTGCATCTAAAATTCTGAATGTAGATCAGTGTCTAGCATATCTTTTCATTATCAACTTAAAACATCTATTTAGACCTAAAAACATCTTAACCCCTAGACAACTAAGCTTAATTGTAAAACTAAACTATCTGGGCTTCAACCCTATCAGAGACTTGAGAAAGTATAAAGTTAATTACCTGAGTATACAGGGAGTGCAGGTTAGCAGTTTCCCAAATGAGAAGATGACAGAGAAAATTTGGTGCCTGAACAGTCACACAAAACTCTATAATGTTGGCGCATCAGCAGCAGCCTTCTGGCCTAATATATGTGACAGATATATGACTCTATAGATATATATATAAGGTAAAAGAGTTAGATAAGGTCTTCAAAAGCCTCAGAGACCTACAGAATATGACATTTAAAGATATTTTTTATTACTTTAAAGATTCTTTGGCAACAAGACAGGTTAAGTCCTGGCAACACCCAGCCTACCTCAAAGAAGATGATGAGCATCAAATGATCTCCTTATGGAGATGGCTTCTAATGTAGCAAACAGGCCACTAGTCAAAATGTCCTTGTTTCTGCCACAGACAGAAATCTGCCTAAAACTTGGCAAGCTTGGATGCAGGCAGAGTCAATGGCCAAACTCTGCCAATACAGGGCAAGCAAGTCCTCAGTAGTTCCTCCCTCATAACCACATTTTGTTTAGACACAGTAGCCTGTAATAACACATCTAAACTGCAAAGCTGTGTCCTCACATGCACTAAGAAGGAACATGGCAGTTTCCTACACTCCTATCAGTCAAAAGATGCTGGTTATATTGACAGGTAGTTAGTAACATCAGACTTTCATTTTGGTCTTTAATTTGTCCCTTTAGCACACAAAGAACACCATTCAAATACTTCACTTAGCAGTTATTAAAAATGGATACTGTTTCTTTTAGTTATTCTAAATATCTTTAAAGAAGTTCTAAATATATTATACTACTTGTTAATAAACTAATATTTAGAAGTTAAAAAAATTATTCTTTTGCTCAGCAGTAGAAAAAAGGATAGAAATAAAAATGCTATGATCACGATGTTCCTGATGTAAATTTTACTATCCTTTGCTGCTCCTGTACATGACCAGAACCTTCAAATTTGATTCACATCAGGATTAGAGTGGCTATTGTTTCATCCCTGTCACGTGATCAGGTCATAAAGATTCAGAGATAAAAACAAAGCCTTTTTATTTTCAAGTAAATCAGTGTCTGGTTGAGAAGAGAGTTAAGTAAAGATAAAATTAACACAAGACAAGCAACTTGATAGATGAATCTCTTGTGCGGTAACACATCTCAAAGGTGCATTTTGTCACTCAAAATGGGAAATATAAGAAAGGTTCTTAGGGTTATTAAGCTGTGTTGTGGGTAGTGTAAACATACGGAAAAAATGCTGTAGCAGGGAGTAGAAGCTTCAGTAGCAAAGGAATGCTGATAGACTCATTACTGAATCTTAAATAAGTAAGTATACAGTTGCCCTCATGTCTTAGGAAAATGTATGGACGAACAATGACATCTCCCAGTACATACAATGAGAGATCTTGTGCCAACCCAAATAAACAAGGTAAGGAAATGTTGTTCAGTGGACAATGTTGGAACAAAGAGATAAACAAACAGAAAGCATAATTCAGGATCCAAATATCATTGCAAAAATATATCAATGTAATATGCACCAAGTTCAAAGATAGATCAATAAAGCTCCTAACAGAAGATATAGGGAAGTATTTGGTAAGGCAAAACTTTCTAGGGCAGAAAAAATCACTAATCATAAAATTAAAATATAGGTGATATAACAAAGAAACAAGCACATATTCTCTTAAAGGTACCATTTGATACCATTGAAAACATAAGGTGGTAAGTCCTTATGTTTTCAGGCTGGAAATCCTCTGGGAGCCTGAAGCAGGAGGAGGATCCTATGTTCAAGGCCTGCCTGAGGAATTGATGAGGTGCTGCCTCAAAACAAAAAGCAAAGAATATGAAAGATCTTAGAGTTCAATCCCAAGAAATGAGAAGAAGGATGAATGAAAGGAAGGAAGGAAGAAAAGAAGGAAGGAGAGAGAAAAACAGAAAGAACAAAGGAACATCACATTCAGAAAAGAGGAGGGTTGATGTACATACTATTGGACAAGAAATTATATCCAGAATATGGACATAATTTTAAAAATATAATATCCAAATGATAATATCAAGTTTTGAATGGGCAAAATACTTAAACAGATATGTCAAAAAATGTTCATGAGTGGACAAAGAATACCTTATCAGGAAAGGTTGACTTAGCCACAATAAAAAATCATCACATTTCATATTTTCTGGAACGGTTTAAAAAATAGTGACAAATGCTGCTGATCGAATAAATTGCTCAGAAGTCCTGGACACTATATGTAGAAGCCACTGTGGAAAACATTTGGCAATTAAAAATAAAGTTATACATCCATCTAGACTATAAAACCAATAATCCCAACCCTAGCTATTTGCCAAAGGAAATGAGAACATAAATTCACATAGTACTCATATAAGAAGGCTTATTAGGTTATTATTTATCATAACCTGGATTGAAAACAGCCATTAGAGAGGTATATTGAAAACCACATTGTAATAACATACATCAGAGTAGACCTCTACAACCAAAATTATTACAGTACCAATACAGATAACAATATGGATTAATCTCAAAATTAATACTGTACTGAAGGCAAACACTAAAGAATATATAACATCAAATAACAGCTGCCTCTGCAGTTTGGGATGACATTGATTAGGAAGGAGCATAAAGAGACTCTCTGGGAATATAAAAATTGTCTGTGTCTTATTTTGGATATGTATGGAGACCTAGGCACAGTAGCACATGCCTGTAATTTCAGCATTTGGGTAGCCAGAGCAAGGCAGATATCTGTGAGTTTGAAGTCCGTCTACTCAACAAAGCAAGTCCAGGATAGCCAGGGTTACACGGAAAGACCCTGTCTAGAAAACATTCCCCAAAATGAATTTTAATTTCTTCATATATAAGTAGTATTATATTAATAGGCTTTCATGTTGAAGCATAAAATACTTTCTATGATCCATCCAATCATTTAGTCTATTGGAATAAACCTTAAAGCTCCAGATTACATCCATTTGACAAATAAAGAAATTGAGGGTTCGAGGTTTGATCATTGAACCAGTAAGACTGAAGTGCTATTAAACACACTAGTAAATTGACCTTGGCCTTCTGATTTAGATAGTAAACCACTTTTCACAACTCTAGATGACTCGCTGACTTCTACTTTATTTCTAGAATCTTAAATTCCTTCTGCTGTAAAAGGCACAGAGCTTATCCTGCATGAGAAAAGAAACAATGACTCATGACCTTGCTTTCATGCTGCTAGCCTCTTGCAGGATAGGGAAAAAAGGGCTTCAGAATTTAAGACAAAGAGACCTGGAGGTAAAGGAGGCTCAATACAAATAAGCCTGGTTATCCTCAGCTAATGCTCTTTTAAAATACATCAGCCAAAGGGATTTCTGGGAGGAAAAAAGAGGAACCTTCACTCTGAGGGCGATAATAATCTTAATTGAAATCAGAAAACCTTCAAATATCTTTGTGTATAAATGTGTGTGGTGCAGAAGTGAACATTTCAGGTCCTTTGGAGATTCTTAAAATTCTGGACTCTCTCTCTCTCTCTCTCTCTCTCTCTCTCTCTCTCTCTCTCTCTATCTATCTATCTATATATACACATACATATACATCTGTCTCTGTGTGTGTGTGTGTGTCTGTGTATGTGCATAATAGGAGAGATATAGGTAGGAGAAGATTGTAAGAAATCAGGTTTCATAAGTAATCCTCAGTACTATCAAAGCTCCCTTGAAGGATTTTTATGAATTGACAACCTCATAAAATAAGGTAGCTGTAGTTGCAGATACACATATACTTACAAAGGGGGCACACACTAGAGTAATAATTATCATGCACTTTTCTGCCATAAAGATAAGAGCCACAGGAAGGAGAGATAATAACTCAGGTTATTTTAGTATTTAGGTGACAACAAAATTTTTAAGAGTTTCAAAATGTAAAAATAATAGTGGCATTCTGTGATACTTGGTCTTTAAAGATCCTATTCCATTCATTTCACAAAGATGCTGAAATTTTGGAAAATTTCTGCTAGACAAGAGTAACACTGTTTGTTAGTCATAATATGTTTTTTAAAACTTTACCTGAATTTATACCAATGATATGCTAGTTGCCACTGGCACTACACATTACATTTCAAGATTGAAATATTTATTGCAAATTGACACTGGAGAGTGGAAAAGCACTGAGATTTGAATTTAATCATTATGGGCCAACACCATAGTTAATCATATTTACAAATGATATCTAAAAGAAATCTACCCAAAGAGATAGAAAAAAGTAGGAACATGACAGCATAGCGCATGTGTGCACATGTATGTGCACACACGTGCATATACACACACACATGTATCTCAAGAGGAATAGATAAATAAACAACTAGGAAAAGGATCAAACATCCCAACCCAACAAATCAGCAAGAGAACCGACAGAAATTAAACTAATCAAGAAAGCAAACAACATAATTATAGGAGTTAGCCTATTCAACAGTAATCACCCAACATTTTAACGGGTTTACCTCTCCAAATTAAAAGATGGAGACAGGAAGCTTGGATCAAACTGATGATCCAACTCAACCTTGTTGCAATAGTCACACATCTATGAAAAATACACAAGTGCACTAAAAGATAAACGAGGTTGAACTATACACAAAAGAAGTAAAAAAAAGTCAGTAGGTAGTAATAGCCATTTTTATATATGAATAAGTAGACTTCAAAACAAATATATAATTTGTAACCATCACACAATTTATGAGAACTTTGGCATATAGCTTAGATAAAACTAAAAAAGTAGTGCATAAATACCAGTGCTTACATGAAATGTCAGAAAAATATTAAAGAAAGAAATGGTATATCTTGAGATCTTAAAAACATAAAAGATCCAACATTAAATAAGAAGATAGAGAGAAATGATGAAAATCTGGACAAAATTTAATGAAATGGAAACAAAAATAACATCACAAACTTTAAAAGAAATCAAGTAATGGTTCTACAAAATGACCAACCCTTAGCCAAATGAAACTTGAGAAGAAACTAAGAGTGAGAGAGAGGAATGAACTCATAAAGTTGGATATTGTAAACAGAACTCAACAAAAGATATTAATGAAATTCCAAGGATCATGGTATCCACCTTTGGCATAGCCAGGAGAGATGAGCTCTGAACTGTCCCCTCCACCTCCACCCTCCACCTCACTGTTCTGCCTGTCTTGTCTAACCTCAATAGAAGAAGATGTGCCTAGTAGTGCTAAAACTTGATATGCCAAGGTGGGCTGATATCTATGGAAGGCCTCTCTTTCCTGAGGAGAATGGGAGGAGGGAAGGTGGGAGGGAGAAACTGAGAAGAAAGGAGGGAGGAGAAGCTATGATCAGGTTATAGAGTAAATAAATTAATTAATGAAAAAATTAGGAGAATCATTAAGAAATACATTAAAATCTATATTTTAATCATTTAGAATATCTAGGTGAAATACATAAATTTCATAACATGAATGACCTGTGAAATTTTAATGAGCATAATATAAATAACTCAGATCACTAATGAACATAAAATGAAAGAAATCCTAGGACTAGATGGACTCACTGGTGAATTCTATTCTTAATGAAGAATTAATACCACAGTTTCTCAAGATATTCAGAAGAACTGGTACCAATATTATTTTATAACCACCCACATATCAAGTTGAATAAGGGCATAATATAAAAAGAAAATCAAGAATAGTTTCTCTTATCAACATGGACATAAAATTTTCCACAAAATAACTGCAAACTTAATTCAGGGATACATAAAAACATCTCTCTTCAAGATCATGGGCAGGAGGATAGAAGGCCTGCAGAGAAAAGAGAAACTTTGGGCAGGGGCATCTCTGTGACAAGCTGGAAACCTATGTCAGGGGAGGCAACTGGGAAGTTATGAGGGGGACTCTAGTTAAGACTCCTAGTAGCAGGGGCCATGGAGACTGAGGAGGAAACCCTCTACCTAGAGACGACTCCTAGTGGAGGGAGGAGAACAGCAAACCACCCACAAAATCGTTGACCCAAAATTACCTTCCCTATAATATGTGCAGCAATAAAGATAGAACAGATAGAGCAGAGATTGAGGGAATGTCTACCCCATGCCTGGCCCAATCCAAGACCCACCCCATGGAAGAGAACCAACCCCTGACACTATCAATGATACCCTGCTATGCTTACAGACAGGAGCCAAGCAAAGTTATCCTCTGAGAGGCTTCCGCCAGCAGCTGTTTGAAACAGATGCTGAGACTCACAGCCAAACATTGGGTGAAGTGTGGGGAGTCTTGTTGAAAAGTGGGAGGAAGGATAAAAGGACCTAGAGGTGACAGGACTTTAAAAAGAAGACCAACAGAGCTAACTGACCAGGACCCAGATGGTCTTACAGGGACTGGAGCACCAACCAATAACCTTTCATGGACTGGACCTGAACTCCTTACACAGATGCGGGCCATAGGAAGCTCAGGCTTCATATGGATCTTCTAATAAGGTGAGAGAGGGCTATCTCTGACGTGGACTATATGGCCTGATTTTTTATCACTTCCTCCTATCCATTTACCAGGCCACAAAGGAAGAGGACAAGCTTAGTCCTGATGCAACTTAATGAGCTGGGGTGGGTAGTTGGGTGGGGTGGGGCCCTCCCCTTTTTCTGAAATAGATACTTTTATTATGTGTTCATCTGATAGGTCCCCCTTTTTTTTTTTAGAGTACCTTGACAGATACAATTACAGAGCTATGTAAAAACCGGCATACATCTGTCACAAAAACAAACACGCTGACCAACAGGATAGAATAAAAGACCCAGAAGTGAATGCATGTGTCTCTAGCTGGGTTTTGAACAGGGTGTCAAAAATATTCACTGGAGAGAAGACATCTGCTTCAATAAATGATCTTGGTAAAACTGGATGTTCAAATGTATAAGAATAAAACTACCTTTATATTATTCACCCTTTGAAAAGATATTTTTGAAGGGTCAATAGCCTTAATATAAGATCTGAATTTTTAAAAGAAAAATACTTCAAGATATGCATATAAAGAAGGATTTCCTTCAAAAATCTCCAATAGCCTGGAAAATAATAAGCGAGAATTAATATGTGAGCAAAAGTCGGCCTGCTTTCCTAGAGGCCTGTTGACACCAGGAACAACCATGTAAGACCCTACCCCCAAACTTGCCAAGTCTTCTTAAAACATACCCAACAGCATTAAAGTGTAGCCCACACCCTGGACTACAAAAGTTTCTGGCCCAGAACTTTTCCTGATTTCCCAGAGGCCATTGGTACCAAGTACCCAGACTACACTGGTACTAGGGACTCTGAATCAATGTTATCACTCAAAACCCCAGAGGTTACACAGGCCACAAAACCCCAGGGAGGAAACCCTATCAGACCTGAAGCCTCACTAGTCACCAGAAACCTAGACAGTTCATGTGAGAAGACAGAGTGGAAATGGAAAAAAAAAAACTATAAAAACAAAACAAAACAAAAAGAATAAACAAACAACACCAACAGAAACATGCATCCAACAAAGATTTACTCAGAAATCAGCATCTAAACCTGTAGTAGCCACAAAACTCAGATGGCTGAAGGACAGTGTAAAAATACAAAAAACAAAATCTAGAGCAATATGGCACCACCAGAACCCAGAAAAAAGAAAGATTATTAAAAGCTGAAAGGAGAAAAGATTAAGTAACATAAAAAGGCAGGCCTATCAGAGTCACACCTGATTTCTCAACAGAGACTCTAAGAACCAGGAGGGCCTGGGAAGATGGCTTGCAGACCAGAAGAGACCACAGATGCCAGCTTAGACTACTATACCAAGCAAAACATTCAGTCACTATAAATCAATGAAAAAACAAGATAGTCTATCACAAAACCAAATTTAAACAATATCTATCCACAAATCCAACCCTACCATAGATGCTAGAAGAAACTTCCAATTTAAAAGCATTAACTATACCCAAGAAAATACAGGAAATAGATAAATACTCCATGCCAGAAAAACAAAAGAAGACAAACATGAAGCACACAGACACACACACACACACACACACACACACACACACACACACACACACTACCACCACCACTATCAAATTAACAGTAATTAACATTGTTCATTAATATCTGTAACCATCAATGGATATAATTCCTCAATAAAAAGACACAGACAAAAAAAAAAAACCCACAGACTATGAGAATTGATGCAAAAACAGGATCCATCATCCTGGCACATACAAGAAATATACCTCACCAATAATGATAGATATTACCTCAGAGTAAATGGCTGGAAATGGGTTTTCCAAGCAAGCAGACCCAAGAAGAAAGTTGGAATAACCACACAAATGTCCGATAAAACAGACTTCCAACCAAAATGAATAAAAAGAATGGAAAAGGACATTTTATATTCATCAAAGGAAAAATCCACAAAGATGGTGTCTCAATTCTGAATATTTATGCTTTGAATGTTATTAAAGCTTAAATCACACATTGAACCCCACTCATTAATAGCGAGAGTCTTCAACACCTCACTCTCACCAATGTACAGGTTATCCAAACAAAAACTAAACAAATAAATAATGAAACTAACAGAAATTGTGACTCAAATGCACCTAACATATTACAAAACATTTTATCCAAACACATAGAATGTACCTTCTTCTCAGCACCTCACAGGACTTTCAAAATGGACAGTATATTCAGTCACAAAGCAAGACTCAACAGATACAAAAAAAAATTGAAATATCCTACAGTGTGGGCTAGAGAGATGGCTCAGTGTTTAAGAGCACGGACTGCTCTTCCAGAGCACCTGGGTTCAATTCTCAGCACCACATGGCAGTTCACTGTTTGTAATTCTGACCTCACACAAACATATACACAAATGCACATGAAATAAAAATGAATTAATTAATTAAAAATAAATAGTCCATTGTATCTTATCAGATCAAAGCTGAACTTAAACATCAGAAACAACAGAAAGCCTACAAATTTATGAATACTCTATAACTCTCTACTCTATGACCAATGGGTCAAGAAAGAAGTAAAGAAGGAAATTAAAGACTTTTTAGAATTCAATGAAAATTAATGCACAACATACCCAAACCTATGGGACACAATGAAAATAGTGTTAAGAGAAAATTTCATTTCACTGAGTGTCTTCATGATCTTATTCATAATCTTAAAAGAGATCTTATACAAGGGACTTAATAGCACACCTGAAAGTTCTAGAACAAAAAGAAGCAAACATATCCAAGAGGAGTAGATAGCAGGAAATAATAAAACCCCAGGATGAAATCAATAAAATATAAACAAAGAGAACACTACAGAGAATCAGTGAAACAAAGGGGGTTTTTAAGAAAATCAACATAGATAAACCCTTAGCCAAACTAACTAAAAGGCATAAAGAGAATATCTAAATTTGTAAAATTAGAAATGAAAAAGAGAAGAGACATTAGAACAGACACTGAAGGAAGCCAAAGAATCACTAGGTCTTATTTCAAAATGCTATGTTCCACATAATTAGAAAACCTAAAAGTAATAGATGATTTTCTTGATAGATGCTACTTACATACATTAAATTAAGATCAGATAAACAATCTAAATAGACATATAACCCTAGAGGTAATAGAAGTATTCATTACAAGTCTCCCAACAACAACAACCACAACAAAACCCAGAGCCAGAGGGTTTTAGTGCAGAATTCTACCAGATTTTAAAGAAGGGCTAATATCAGCAGTCTTCAGATTATTCCACAAAGTAGAAACAGAAGGAACATTGCCAAACTCATTTTATGAGGCCACAGACACCCTACTACATAAGCCACACAGACTTCATTAAGAAGTAGAATTTCAGATCAATCAACCATATGAACATTGATACAAAAATCAATAAAATTCTTGAAAACTGAATCCAAAACCACATCAAAAATGGGATATACTATAATCAAGTAGGATTCATCCCAGGAATCTAGGAATGATTAAACATTTGAAAATCCATCAATATCATACATCATATAAAGAACTGAAAGAAAAAAAACATGATCATCTTATAAGATGATGAAAAAGCCTTTGACAAAATTCACTCCCTCATGATAAGAGACTTGGAGAGATCAGGGATACAAGGCACATACATAAACATAATAAAGACAATATACTATAAGCAGGTAGACAATATCAAATTAAAAGGAGAGAAACTTACAGCAATTCCAGTAAAATCAGGGACAAAACAAGGCTGTTCACTCTCTCCTTATCTATTTAATATAGTACTTGATGTTTTGGCTAGAGCAATAAGTCAACTAAAGGAAATCAAGGGATACAAATTGAGAAGTAAGAAGTCAAAATATCACTATTCACAGATGATGTGATATTATAAATAAGTGACCCAAAAATTCTACCAGGAAAAACCTACAGCTGATAAACACCTTCAAAAAATTAGATAGATACAAAATTAACTTAAAAATTCAGTAGCCCCCTATGTACAAATAATAAAAATCCTGAAAAAAAATTAGAGAAACAACACCCTTCACAATAGCCACAGATAATATAAATTATCTTGGTGTAACTCTATCCTAGCTAGTGAAATACCTGTATGAAAAGAGATTCAAATCTTTGAAGAAAGAAATTGAAGAAGATATCAGAAGATGGAAAACTCCTCCATGCTCATTATCAGTATGATTAACAAAATAAAAGTGACCATCTTAACAAAAGCAATCTATAGGTTCAATGCAATTCCTAACAAAATTCTAACACAATTTTTAGAGACCTTGAAAGAGCAATACTCAGATTCATATGGAAAAACAAAAACTCAGGATAGCTAAAATAATTATGTACAATAAAAGAACTTCTACAGGCATGACCATAGCTGATTTCAAGTACTATAGAGTAATAGTAAAACAAACAAACAGCAACAAAGAACACCTCATTGTACTGCCATAAAGATAGATAGGTGGATCAATGGAACCAACTTGAAAAAAAAAAAAAGAGGTAAATCCACACCATGGACAGCTGATTTTTTAACAAATAAGCTGAAACAATGCAATAAAAAGAAAGCACCTTTGACTAATAGTACTGGTCTAACTGGAGGTCTGCATGTAGAAAAATGCAAATAGATCCATATTTATCACCCTGCATAAAACTCAAGTCCAAGTGGATCAAAGACCTTAACATAAAATCAGATACCCTAATTCCAATAGAAGAGAAAGTGGGGAACAGCCTTGAATTCATTGGCATAGGAGACAATTTACTGAAGAAAATACCAACAGCTCAGGTACTAAGATCAGCAATTACTAAATGGGGCCTCATAAAACTGAAAAGCTTCTGTAAGGCATAAGACACAATCAAAAGGACAAAGCAGCAGCCCACAGAATTAAAAAAGATTTTCATTAACTCCACATCCTACAGAGGGCTGATACCCAAAATATATAAAGAATTCAATAAATTAGACATCAACAAACCAAATAACACAATTTAAAATGTGGTAGAGATATAAACAGAATTCCCAACAGAGGAATCTTTAATATCTGAGAAGCATTTAAAGAAATGCCCAACATCATTAGTCATCAGGGAAAGGCAAATTAAAACAATTCTGAGATTCCATCTTATATCCATCAGAATGGTTAAGATAAAAAAAAAAAACAAACTCAAGGGGCAGCTCATGTTGCTGAGGATGTGGAGCAAGGGGGAACACTTCCATTGCTGGTAGGAGTGCAAACTTATACAACCACTTTGGAAATCAATTTAGTGCTTTCTCTGAATATTGGAATAGATCTACCTCAAGATCCAACTATACCACTCCTTGGTATATACCAAAAGATATTCTACCATACCACAAGGACATTTGTCCAACTATGGTTATATCAGCTTATTTTATAATAGAAATAAGCTGGAAACAACTTAGATAGTTATCATCCAAAGAATGGATAAAGAAAATATGGTAATTTACACAATGGTGTATTACTCAGCCATTAAAAACAATGACATCATAAATTTGCAGGCAAACTAGAAAATATCACAATGAGTGAGGTACCCTGACTCAAAGGAAAACATGGTATGTACTCACATATAAGTGGATATTATTTATAAAGTGCCTGACAACCATGTTACAAAGCAGAGACCCAAAGCAGCTAAGTAACAAGGAAGGCTGTAGGTTTTACTTTTTATCCTATTTTAATGGGGTTTCTTATACCTCTACTCCACTTCCGCCAATCCCCCAACACTAGGTAGGAATGAATGAAAAAAGAGTTAGAAGGCATAGAGGGCAGAGCTCTCTTTAGCTACTTCCAGCTAATTGGGGTCATAGGGTTCTTTGGGCCAATACCAATCTCAGTTGTCAGGATATCCAGCAGTCCAGTAAACCAGCACCAGAAAACAAAGCAGCAGGACAAACAAGCAGTCTTTTTCCTCTCTGACTGTCCCTCGAAGTGTCCTATTTCTTTTTTTTTTTTTTACAACAATGTATGAGCCTTTATTAACTAACAATTCAGTGCAATCCTAGTTTGATTTGTTTTTGTTTTTCTGGTTTTTTTTAAATTTTTATATTTTTAATTATTTTATTTTTGTACATATACATTTATATTATTACACATTTATACAATAGATTACCTATAGCATGAAGAACCGTGACACAATCAGGAATTATATAAATGTTACATTCTTAGTGTGTTGGCTATTTGTATTTGACTGCCTCGAAGAAGATATCTTTCCTATCTTGGCGTTTCTAAATTTCTGAATGTAAATCAATCTCCATCACATATTGTCATTATCAACTTAGAAATCGTACCTAGACCTAAAAATATTTTAAGCCCTAAACAATTAAGCCTAATTGTAAAACTAAGCTATCTGCTCTTCAACTCCCTCAGAGACTTGAGAAGGAGTAAACTCCATTATCTGAGTATGCCGGGAGTGCAGATTAGTAGCTTTCCAAATGAAAAGATGACAGAGACAGTTTTCTACTTGAATAGTCACCCAAAACTCTCTATAATATTGGAGCATCTTCTTCAACCTTCTGGCCCAATATATCTGACATATTCTTGAGACAGGAACTATTGAGGACTTGCTCACCCTGTCTTGGCAGAGTTTGGCCATTGACTCTGCCTGCATCCAAACTTGCCCTTTTTTAAGGAAAAATTTTGTCTGTGGTAGAAATAAGGACCTTTTGTCTGGGGGCTTGTTTGCCACGTTGGAAGCCATCTCCATAAGGAGGTTCTTTGATGCTCGTCATCTTCTCTGAGGTAGGCTGGGTGTTGCCAATGTCTCATTGTCTCATTGTCAATGAATCTTTAAAGTAATAAAAACATTTTTAAATGCCATATTCTGCATCTCTCTGGGTTTTTGAAGACCTTGTCTTTCTATAGTGTCATATCTATCTGCTGTACCTAAGATGTATATTCTTGGGATAAAAGTAGACTAGCAACTGACATATGATTTAATCTACTCACATTTAATTTGTATATCTCATTTCTCCTAAACATCTTGATAGCACTTTCAAAACATTGGAAGTAAACCTTGTATTATAATTGATGTATATGGGTACAATAACTCATATTAGAGTAGAAATATATATGTCTGGACAGTAGGGATTACTTCAGGCATACACTCTGGCCACCAAACTCAGATCACTTCCCTGTGGCAAGACGGCCATGCCAGGCTACACAGGAAGAGGTTACAGCTAATATAGATGAGACTTGATAGACTGAGGTCAGATATTAAGGGAAGAGGGCTCCCCTGTCTGAGTACTAAGGTAGGGAGGGAGAGGGGATCAGGGAAGGAGGGAGTTGGGGAGGGAATGATGGAAGAGGCTACAATCAGGAGGTGAAGAATTTAAGCTGCAGAACAAGCAGGTAACTTACATTGCTAATCCTACCATATGGGACTAGCTCTGAGACTGGATGAGTAATGAATGTCTAGGCATAGACACTGCTTCCTGTTGACTACAGAACCTCTATGAATTACTATTAGATGCCATTCTTCATATGGCATGAATGAAGATTTACAGATGTCTTCTTTTCCTGCTCATATGAAGAGCAGAAATCCAGCCTTATAATTTTAGGACTGTATAATGCTTGTGAGAAATTATATGCCTTCAGAACAAAAGAACCAGACACTGACATTGGATCAGACCTGACAGGATGCATTCCTCACAGTATACTAGACATTGACATCCTGTTTGGAGAAACTGGTTGAGAAGAAAGAAGGGGGAATATAGAAAAGTTCAGGGAAGATAGAACAAAAAGTAGATTAGTAAATCTGCTCTCCAACTTAGTGCCTGAATTTTCACTCAGAAGATATTTTTCATTCACTGATATAGAATTTTGTATATTGATACAAAATAAGTTTTAGATACAGTGGTATAGAATTCAAATGTAAGATTATTCCTCACACACATTACATATTTTTTTTTACTCTAATAGAAGTGTCTTCCTACTATTTTTGGCCTCTGGCATTTATATCTTCTCAGAGTACTCCAGTTTCAAGACCACACCCCTCTCTAAGCCTGTATTATACACTTATCAGCTGTGGACAAACTGAAAGCAGCCCCATATCCCATACATGGGATTAAAACAAAAGTGTAGCATAACTAATTTTAAAGAAACCAAAACTTCCATTACAAAGGCCCAAGTGAGGAAACTTGACTCTTACTTAGAAGAGGAAATAGATTAGACTTCGGAGGTACATGGAGGGAGGGGATTCGTCAGGGCAGGGTGAGGATGAAAAAAGATGGGATGATTTGTGGGAAAGATGGAGGGAGAAAGTACTTGGAGAGACAACTGGATTGTGGTACAAAGGGCATCTCTTCAAGGAGCTAGAAATCTAGGACAATGGAAGCTCCCATGACCTGAACTGCCAAGCAGAGAGCATGCATGGGACATACCTAGGCTCTCTGCACAGATGTAACAGTTGTGCATCTAGGTCTTCATATGGGACTCCTAAAGTGGGAGCAAGATCTGTTTCTGACTCCACTGTCTGCCTTTGGATCCCTTTCCCCTAATAGGTGTGCCCAGTCTAGCCTCAGTAGAATGCACACCTAGTCTTAACACAACTTGATATACCAAGTCTGACTGATATCCATGGGTGTCCTCTCCTTTTCTGAGGAGAAGTGGAGGAAGGGTGGATGAAGAATGAGGGGAGGTGAAAGGGAGGGAAGGAGGGAAGGGAATATGCGATCCATATGTAAAGCAAATAAATAACATAATAAAAATAAAATAAAATGAATCAGTAAGTAGAATTGTTTGAAATTAAAAAGCTTTTGCACAGTAAAGGAAACAATTCCAAAGTTAAGAGAGAGCTACAGAATAAAACAATATGCTTGCCATGGATACATCAGACAGGGGAATAGTGTACAAAGTATATACAAAACTACAAATCGTTCGATCAATAAATAAGCAAATAGTAGTCAAAAGATGAAGTGTAAATGGCCATGAAAAAAATGAACACAATGTTCAATACCTGTAACCCTAATAGAAATACAAATTAAAGCCACATTTAAATTGAAATATTACCCCTGTCAGAATGACCATTTTTTTCTCTAAAGATTTTTTTTGACTATTATCAATGAGATAAACAACAACAAATGCTGGCAATGACGCAAAAGGTGAGGATGAATTCCTGACATAACACTGGTATAAATATAAATGAGTGCAATCCCTATGGATGTCAAGACTCCTCAAAAGGCTTAAAACAGAACTTAGAGATATGAACTAAAATAGAGTCAAAGTCAGTATAGTGCAGAGAAATGTATGCACCTCCATCTTTACTGAGGTACTATTCACCAAGGCCAAGTCATGGATTCAGCCTTGACCTCCATCTACAGATAAATTGAAAAACCATGCTATATAGACACAACAGATGTTTTGTTCTGATGTAAAGAATAAAATTATCCTTTCCAGAAAAAGATATGGGCCTGTTGACCATCACATAAAGTGAAGTAAAGTAAACCACATTCAGAAAGAAAAATGTTCTGTAGTTTCCCTTATAGGTGTAATCCAGAAAGAAACCAGTTTCTGCTCAAGATTGGTGGAGAACACAGTTAAAGGCCTTTTGGAAAAATTTTCATAATAATAGGACCCAAACTCTAGAAGGATAGATTCATATCAGAGGGTGGGCCTGAAATACCTGCCCCGGGCTTATTGAGCAGGGATACCCTGCGACTCCATCCTCACCTGTCAGTAGAGTGCTTTGTGACTGCCCAGCCAAGACTCACATGGACACTTAACACCAGACATGCATCTTTCAGGGATGGGGGTGTTAGTAGCTAGCTACATTTTAGTCAGATGCTCTTTCCGCATCCACTGAAATGACAAAAGCAGTTTGCTCCTTTAATGTGTCACGGATTGCACTGGTCTTCTAACACTGAGGTGTTACATGCATAGAGTGTTCTACATGCATAGGATAAATCCCATGTCAGAGTGATGCATGATTCTTAGGATACATTTCTGAACTTGCTATCCTGTGGTTCGTGGTGCCTTCAAACATGTTTCGAAAGAATAGCTCTTTCTAATTTCTTTCTTACCTGCAATATGTGGTAGCACAGACGGAGGAGTACTCACTCTCTCTGCTCCACTTTTTGTGACAGATTACAGAAAATTGCCATAATTTCCTCCTTTACATATTTACTATAATTTTCCAGGGAAATTAGGTAAATCTGGAGATTCCTCTTTTGGAAAATTGTTAACAATTTTATTTGTTTAATAGGAGAATGTTCAGCTCTCTGTGTATGGTTTTTAAAAGTCACATCTTTCATAACGTTTATGTGGCTAAGATGAGATAAAATATGTGAATGGAGTATTGTTAGGATTTTCTAGCTTACTCTTTTGAGATTGTAATTACAACATCCCTCCTTTCTTTTTCTTCACCCCAATCCCCTTTTAATACTCATAGGAACAATATTCACAATATCACTTTCATCTGTGATGTTGACTCATCTGCATTCCTTCTCTTAGCTAGACTTCCTAGAATAAGATTACTAATTAGATCAATCCCGTAGGATTGGTTCTATGTGTGCAGATTTTTCTATATTGGTCTATTTTCTATATTGGTCTATTTTTTATTTCATTTTATTTATTTTGTTTTGTTGTACTTCTGCTTGATCTGAATTAAAATGCTTTGTTGTTAATTTTTAAGGGACAAGTTTATATTACAGATTTTACAGAATTTTCTTTTTCCTACTGTATGTATTTCATGTTATATTTTTCTTTGTTCTAAGCTAGGATTTCATTGTGCCTAACCTATAGATGATATATTTTAATTTTTGCTTAATTAAAGTAGTTGTATAATTGTTGGTGATTTATTTTAACTTAAATGCTTAGAACTCTGTTGATGAAATTCTAAAATTCTTCATGATTCCTGAATTTTCACTGACTGGTTTATGTTTTTATTCCACTCTGGTCCATATTTTGTATGGTTTCTATTCTTTTAGATTTGCTATTATGTAAAAAACAGCACAGAATATCATATGTATTGATGACTGACCCATGTGAGCTTGAAAATTATATCCTTTGATCTTGTTGGAAGGAACATTCTATAAATGTCAATTAGATGAATTTCCAAGACTAGTCCAGTTTTTCCCATCATTTACATTCTTTCTGATTTTTTTCTTTTGTAGACTTGAGATAGCACTTACGAAAACGTAGTGTTAAAATCTGCATTGCAAATTAATAATAGTATACTGATATGTTTCACTTTGCAGTTATGAAGCTTTCAACTCGTACTGGCTCTCTTGTTGGGCACACACAGTTTTTTATTGTTCTTCCTACTCCGATCGTTGACCTGTGTATCACGACTTGGCTTATTTGTTTGTAATAATTTGGCCTTTTCAAAAGTCTCCTGTATCTAAAATTCACATTGTTATTTCAACTTCCTTTTGATTAGAATTAGTACAGTCTAACTTTTTCTACTTATTCATTTTAAACTAATGAGATATAACACATAAAATAGATTGTTTATAGGAATAATGTAGTTAAGACTTCTTCATTTATTTATTTTGATAATCTCCATAGTGATATATATGTGTATATATATATATATATAGATATATAGATATATATAGATATATAGATATAGATATATCAATATTTAAAATAACTATTGATTACTTGGAAGTAATATCAGTCTTGTTTATCTTTTTCTTTTCAATCACTGACAGTAGCTTCTTTTTCCTCTTTTTTCTCTCCTTTTTTTTCTTTTCTTTCTTTCTTTTCTTTTTCTTTCTTTTTTTTTTTGGCATGATCCCATTTTATTTCTTCTTTTAATGTTTCCATTGTACTTCTTTAAAAGAGATTAAAGCTTGGGATGTAAGACAGTAGCAGATTTCTTATAACATAGATGCATCCCTCAATTTACTCATCAGTACCACAGGAGACAGGAGAAAAATAAAATAAGAAATTTTAGTAAATTTTGCATTAGCTTTTCTGTAACAAAATACCATTTCACCTTGTAGAATAGACAACTCACAACCAATTACCATTCTTTCCATTTTTTCCCATTTTTTTATGCTGTGACTATTATTATTTAGAGATAAGTTTATGATTCGGTTGACAAATACATTTTTACTATTACTTCTGAGGTGCTATGGATTGAAAAGAAACCTCTATGTTCCAAATAAGTACCCTAACACTGAGCACTTACCCAGATATTTGTTACTATTACATTGTCTTCAATTATATTTCTAATGTATTAGTTCTTTGGCACCTGTCTTGGGCAGATGTCAGTCCTGTATTATTATTATTATTATAGTTTTTGAGACAGGAGTTTTCTGTATAACCTTAGTTGTCCTGGACTCACTCTGTAGACCAGGCTGGCCTCGAACTCACAGAGATCCACCTGCCTCTGCTTCCTGAGTGCTGGGATTACAGGCGTGTGCCACCGTGCCCAGCTTATTTACCCTTTCTTGCAAGGCAGAGCTTCTGATAATAAAGCACATCAGTATTCAGTTGAGAATATCTTTGTTTTTCATTCATAGGTAATAGATAATTCTACTAGCTATTTTAATTTAAGTTGTGGATCTTTCCTTTAAATATTTTAAATATTTTTCTTTCTCTGGGTCTTACTAGGCTTCTTTTGGGAAATTTGCTGTGATTCTTACCTATGTTTCTCTCTAGCTGAGATTTTGTTTCATTTTATTGCTTGTTTATGTTTTTAGTTGTCAACTATTTTTAATATTTATGTTTGCTTGCTTTCTAAATTTTATTTTTTTATTTTTTTATTAATTTATTCTTGTTACATCTCAATGGTTATCCCATCCCTTGTATCCTCCCATTCTTCCCTCCCTCCCATTTTCCCCTTATTCCCCTCCCCTATGACTGTTCCTGAGGGGGATTTCCTCCCCCTGTATATGCTCATAGGGTATCAAGTCTCTTCTTGGTAACCTGCTGTCCTTCCTCTGAGTGCCCCCAGGCCCCCCCCCTCCAGGGGACATGGTCATATATGAGGCACCAGAGTTCGTGTGAAAGTCATATCCCACTCTCCACTCAAGTGTGGAGACGGTTCTGACCATTGGCTAGATCTGGGTAGGGGTTTAAGGTTTACCGCCTGTATTGTGCTTGGCTGGTACCTTAGTTTGAGCAGGACCCCTGGGCCCAAATCTGCCTATCATAATGTTCTACTTGTAGGTTTCTAGGACCCTCTGGATCTTTCTACTTTGCTATTCCCCCATGCTTCTCTCATCTAGAGTCCCTAATTTTTAAGTAAAATATATTAAAGTGTATTTTATAGGAGCTTTGTGAACCTTTGAGTTGTCATGTCTCATTGATTTTCAAAACTATTTAGTGCATCAGTTCCTACATGTCTACTACTCTGCTCCACCCGTGATGCAGAACCAAAACTAATTGCCCTTTGTTTTTCTCTTTCACTTCTATTTGTCGGATTCCTTCTGCCCTAGGATTTAAAGTCGACGGTTCTCGGCTGAACTGTGACAGGTCTGCTGATGAGGCATTAGAAGAACGTTCTCTGTTAGACCTGGGGCCTCTGTCTCGGCAGTTCCCTGTTCTCTCATTCCTGCAGGTCGCATCTCTTCGCTGACTTTCACATCTGCTATCTCATGTGGTCTTCTTTTTTCCCCAAGAGCCATTAACATATTAATTATAGTTATTTATAATTTCCTACCTTATAACTCCAACACCTGTGTCTTATCTGAGGCTGCTTCTGATGAATGATGTCTTAATATTTTCAGGCTGAGCATTCATA
This sequence comes from Acomys minous, assembly GCF_964271855.1. Classification (NCBI taxonomy): domain Eukaryota; kingdom Metazoa; phylum Chordata; class Mammalia; order Rodentia; family Muridae; genus Acomys; species Acomys minous. The sequence goes on from NC_140484.1 coordinate 113,113,804, forward strand.
TTATCTTTAGCATGCCTCATTATATTCAGTTAAAACTTGATGGGATTGACTCATAGATAAGAACTGATAAGGAGGACCTTCATTACGAAATTTAACGTTAATTTGAAGAGGCCTTCTGGCTTTGATGTTTCTTCTGGTTTTGGGGGGGTCAGCTGTTACAGATCTTCTAATGGCTTTGATTTTCTTTTCTTTGAGTTTTCCCTTAAGACTGCCTCCTAGGAGGACATCTATAAATTGTGGTTATTTAAGTTATGACTTATTATTATGCGGACACCTGCCCTATGACACAACTGTAAGATGTGCAAAAGAACCAGTTCTATAACAATTAACCTAAATTTCAGCATTTTATCAGGCTTGGTTCTCTGCTTCTTTCAGGGCTCCATCCTCCCCTTGGGTGATAGAAGGCTAGAGGAGACTAGAGTGACAGGTGTGCCACCCTCACTTGGCTATGGAAAGTTGTGATACAACTGCTCCCTCTAATGAGTAGGCTTTTATTCCAGAACATTCTGGGGTCATGTTTTCTATGAACTGTAGTAGTTCTTCCTATCACTGCCAGGCAGGGGCCCTCATCATTTTCAGCACAGCACGTTATTAAAGTTGGGTGCTGCTGTCGTTAAGTCCCACTGTGCCCAGTATGTCCTATGAGAGACTGTTTTCTCTCATGGAGATTTGCTTCTCACGCTATTTGATTCTCACCTTTTAGGAACTCACCAAAATTATCGCTCAAGTGTTTCTACACTGCCTGTGCACACTGCTTTATGCTTTCTGTAAGTTGATCTTGCTGCCGTTCTCCAAGTTCATTTGATTCTTTAGCTTTAAAGCCACAAGTTAAACCTGTAAATTCCATTTTCTGAGAACTCCAAGAAAAGTCAATAGTTTTCAGTTTGCTCAGCTGTCTTTTGTACAGATGAACTGGTGTCTTCCAGTACATTTATGCACAGGAGGTGAAATTGGAAGTACCTGTATGTATTTTCTCTTTTACTTTGAGGCTAAATCTTGCTGCATGTAGCTCAGACTGGCGTATGCCTTGCTATGAAGCTTATACAAATTTATTTTTAGTAGCTGAGAGTACCAACCATGAATTCCACTTGTTTTCTCTCAAACGTGGGGCCTATATTTAATGTTACATATGTACACAGATATGTGTATGTTTCTATATGTATATTTAAGCAACAAAACTAGAATTAAAATTATAAAAAGAGATGAAGAAAACTTAAGGGAGGTAGATGATGGAGTGATAGAACAAATATAAAAGGAAAGGCAAGCAGAAAGCAGTATTAACTTAAAGAAAACAAGGTAACCAAGTAGAGGAAGGAGGTGAGGACAGTGGGAAGGGTAATGACAGCAGGTGAATAATAATAATATATGTGTGTGTGGACGCATAATGAAATCAAATACTTGACATGGTCTCTGTGGTGCTTTGAATGTTCTCTGTGTAGTGACCCCAATGGACTCATGTGTTTCAATACTTGGTCCCTGTTTCAGGGAAGTATTTGAGAATGGTGAGGAGGTGTGACCTTTTTGAAGGAAGTATTTCACAAAGGGGTGGGTTTTAATGTTTTAAAAGCTTCCCGGCAGCTGCAGTGTGACCCCCTTGCCTGTGGTTTCAAGAAGTGAGTTCTCAGCTGTTCTTCCTGCTCTCTCTTCTCTCTGTCATGATGGAAACTACCCTGTTAGCCAGTTAACACTGTCTTTTCTAAGCTGCGTTGGTCATGATGTATTATCACAGCAATAGAAAAGTAACAAATAAAGAACTTCTGATAAAAATATAAAATAAATCAGAAAAAAATGAAAGTAAAGATATGATCAACCTGAGCAAAACTCCCTTCTTCAATGAGACAGTGAAAAATTATTTTAAAATTATCTGTTTCCAAATATAGAGTGGTTGAGTAGGAATAAATATATGTTCTCCTCCCAAAAGTAAGAAATCAGTAAGAAAAAAGCAGTAAACTTGTCTCAAGTAAGATCAAAATACAACAGAATAAAGAACATGAAATAATAAGGTTTTCTTTGCTACTAACTCAGACAGGCACCTGTCAGGAAAACTGTCCTATCAAAGTACCACCAAAATTTGCCTTCTTTGTTTTACAGCTAACATGCTGAACATGACAAAATTCCTGCCATCTTTCTTTCTTGACCAACGATTTTAAACTAAGCATGAGGAGGAATGTCTTTGTAAGGTGAACTTGTAAATTCATTGTTACATATGAGTATGTAAGTGTCTCCCAAAATCTTTACATATTTGGCTTCCTCTTGAATGGGAAATAATTTCAGTGCTTGCCACAATTTGGATCTCATTGAAATTTTTAAAAATGCTTTTTGAAAGACATTGTTAAAAAAAGAAAACCCACAAAGGAGAACTATTTAGAAAGCATTGTCAGTTAAAGACATAACCAAATATCTAAAGAACTATAAAAATGCAAGCATAAGAATATGACAAAACTGTGAGCCATGCACAGTGTTGCACACTTCCCTGTTCCCACACTCAGGGAAGCAGAGGCAGGCAGATCTCTGTGAGTTTGAGGCCATCCTCATCTGCAAAGCAAGTCCAGGACAGTCAGGGCTACACAGAGAAATCCTGTTTCATGGAAAGGAAAAAAAAGATAACAAACTTGATCAAATGTTGAAACAAAGATATGAGCAGATATCTTCACTAGAATAAGAACAGATTGCAAACTTTGTCAAAAATTTGATCGCCAGGATAGAACTCTGAATTACAACAGTTAAGAGATACCACTAATACTTATTAGTATAGTCAAAATCTAAAACCTGATAAAACCACATGTTGCTCGGTATACAAACCATGCATTGCTGATTATATGCCAAAAAGATAAGTGACCTTAGTAGACAATTTGGCAGTTTCCTGCAAACATTGTATATCAGATATTATCCAACTGATTTGGAAATTTATGTCCAGACAAAACAATGCATGTGGATAGAGAAATCATTCAAAATTGAAGTAACTGGAAGCAACTAATCCAATATATTCTTCAATCAGTAAATGGTTGTAAATGTATAAAACAGAGTTATAGTCAGTGGTAAAATAAGTGGACTATTTTATAATAAAAAGACAGAAACCAATCTTAGGTACTCATTGTTAGATTTTTAAAGGGCATTCAGGAAAAGATACACAGTGTATAATTCTAATCATATGACATTCCAGGAAAAGTATAATTATATAATTGGGAGTAGGATCAGAAATGGTCAGGAATTTGGTGGAGCACAGTGAACATTTCAGTTTGATGAAACTGTTCTGTAGCCATGTAATAACAAAAGTAAGAAATTAAAGAGTTACCAAAACACATAAACTTTATAGTAAAAGGTAACCTTTAATTGACATCAACTTTGAAACCTACTTAGTAGGTGGAGATGAGTAGGGAGAGACGTACTAAGTGTAGCTAAACATTGGCTCAGATACCTGAAAAAAAACCCTCTAAATGCATAACATACTGATACAAGTGACTTTGGAAAGGAGAGTGTTCTCTAAGACTAAAGACAAAAACAATTAGCAAAATGGCAACCTAGTCCATGAGTATTATAGTCTAAGTTTTTCATTAAATAGAGATGGATAAGTTGTATACTAGTATGGATATGCACTGAAAAAATAAGTAAATGTATGTTGGATTGTGGGAGCTGTGTTTCTCAGTTATGTAGTAAAAATAAAAAATGCTAGGGGAAATTACAATCCATTTGATAGGACTAAATTTGGACACATCTACAGAATTAAGCTTAGCTTAATACAGGAATATATGACTACATGTGTCTGTATACTAGTTGACACACATATGTTTCTCCTTGAGAGTCAAGAACTCCTTGCAGCCACATAACTTTGCTTGCAAAGAACATAGCTGCACTCCAATCATACCATGTAATACTATTCTCCAGGAAGAGGAACAAGAACACATTGAAGTAATGGCTGAATTTAGCTAGAAGAGAAAATATACAAGACAAACCCGGAACATATTTCAGGGGTAGAGAATAATAAAATATTAAAACAAAACTAAATAAACAGGATGATCCAACAATGGTGGGACTGTGTCTGACAAACTCAACACTCATCTGGAAGAGCTTTCAGTGGTTATTACTGAACCAATTTCAGCTAAATAAAAAACCAGATGATGATTCAAATTATAGTGCCAAAGACATGAGTTCATATTGTGAAAATAAATAATAGAATGAATAATTGTGAGAAACTACATGGTGAAAGAGCCCCAAATAGGGTGTTTTGTTTTTGTTTGTTTGTTTGTTTTGTTTTGTTTTTTTGTATAGCACACAGGATGGATGTAACTTTCCGTTATTTAAGAATGAGAAATACTGAGTTTCTTACACCCAAATATTTCCAACAGGAAAATAAGACTAAAGAAAGGGAGCAAAGTGAAAAACATGAACTCAAGCCAGGAGTTCAAAGTCAGCATCAGCAGTGAAAATTGATATTGATGTGATGTGATGAAAATGACACTTGACTCCCTGGTGATCTTCCCTAAACAACATTGTAACAGACTATAAAGACTTTCTATAAACTGTCCTATGAATAATTTCCAAGGCTGTAAAAATCATTACAAGCAAACAACATTTGTTATTTGTTTTCTTAATGATTGTGATTTTGACTGGAACAAAAAAGGCAGTTTCAATTGACATTATTCACTCCAAGGACTTCAATTCAACATATCATAGAGATATTTGTAATCAGTATTAATCATGACACTAATCCCAGTAGCTAATGTTTAGTATGAAGCTAGGTATCCATCCACAGAGGAATAGAAAACAAAAATATTGTGTATATATACAACAGAATTTTGTTGAAAAAAAAACTGTGTCATTTACAGGACAGTAGATGGTAATTGGGATTCTTTTGTTAAATAAATTAAGCCATGCAGAAGGGCAAATGTTTCATGTTTTTTGTCATCTCATATCTGAGCTTTTATATTGATACATAAAATCATATAAGTATACATAATATGGAAAAATACATGTAAGTGTATAATAGACTCAAGAGCACTTACATGAGGGAGAGAAAAAATAAGGAGAAAAAAGGTGAGTATGTATAGGAACATACTCAAAGTATATTATATAATCATATGAGAATGTCCTTATTGAAACCCAGCACTATGTATAATTACAATATACCAATAAACTCAAACAAATTTAAATTAATTAAAAGCCCATAATATGATGTTACATATTGAATCCTAGAACATAAAGAAAAAAAAACATGGAAAACCCAAGAAAATCTCAATGAAATGTGATTTTAATTAATAACAGCTAGAAAGCTAAATATTAAGAGATGAGTGAAAACTGGACACGGGTAATGGACTTAAGTTTTGAAAGAGGATATACAGCTAATTGTTATTCTAGCTCTGACTGCATCATGCATTTTTCAAATTTAGTGGTAGATATCTACTCAATAGTGAAAGGACAAAATCCTGTGTGAAGCATCAGAGCTTCCACTTCAAAAGGCTACTCTAGGTAGAAATTCACTGAATTATGTAGTCTTTACATCTGATCAATTTCATTGCATGATTTCTTTATTTGCAACTTTTATATAATAAAGTTATTGAAACTAGTAAAATGAAAACCTCTTGAAATATTTGTGTTAAGGGTAAGATGTTAATAAGAGAAGAAACGGAGTGCAGGGTCCACGTAAAACCTGAAAAACCATCTTAAAATAAGTATACTTTTTAAAAAAGGAAATGCAATCCTTTCACACGGATTGTGTCTCCTTCTCTCAGTTGTCATGTAATTATAACAACTTCACACGGTAAGCAGCGCCTTTCCGTGCTGCTCATTTTCTGCTACCTGTGAGGATGAATCTTATTCCTGTTCCCTGTCAAACACATTCCCTCACACGGCCATGCTTCCAAAGAGGGCAGTGGCTGTCAGCCGTGTTTTCAGATTCATAAGGGGGAGAGAATAGACAAAGGAAGGAGACCTTTCAGACAACTGAAAATGATATGTTTGTCTTAAAAACAAGTGCAGGCACTAGAGACAACTTCCTGAACAGAGCACAGGAACTAAGATCAACAATTAATAAATGGGACCACATGAAACTAAAAAGCTTCTGTAAGACAGAGGGCACTATCAATTGGACCTTTATAGCATCAGCCTACAAAATGGGAAAATATTTATTACCAACTCCACATCTAATAGCAAACTAATATCCAAAATATATAAAGAACTCAAGAAACTAGATGCCAAATAAACTAAATAATGCAATTGAAAAATATTGTGCATATCTAAACAGAATTCTCAGTGAAAGGATCTCAGATAACTGATAAGCACTTAAAGAAATATTCAACATCCTTAGCCATCAGGGAAACACAAATCAAAACTACTTTGAGATTCCATCTTACAACTGTCCGAATGGCTTAGGATCATTAACATAAGTGACAGCTCATGCTGGTGAGGATGTGGAGCAAGGGGACCACTCCTCTACTGCTGCTAGGAATGAAAACCTGTACAGTCAACATAACAGTTCCTCAGAAAACTGGGACTCAATCTATCTCAGTAGCCAGCTATACCACTCTTCAGCATGTACCCAAAGGATGCTCCATGCTACCACAAGGACGCTTGCTCAACTATGTTCACTGTGACTTTATCCATAACAGCTAGAAACTGGAAGCAACCCACCTGTTCCTCAATCGAAGAACAGATTAAGAAAAGGTGACACTATTACACAGTGCAGTATTACTCAGTTGTTAAAAATATGACATTATAAAATTTGCAGGCAAATAGATAGAACTAGGGGGAAAATCATCCTGAGTAAATAACACAGACCCAGTGAAGTTAGGATTCAGTAGAGTTGTAAAAGTCATTTCTTCAGATGAAGTGATGAGATAAGAGCTGTACCCAAGCTGTGCAAATACCAGAGCGTTTCCTTCTCTACTCTAACTATTCCTAAGCTTAGGCCTGAAAACTCCTAGACTCCCTACAATCTAATCTTCCAAGATAACGGACTCAATCCAGCTTCTCTAGGCTGCTGACTGAATTGCTCTGCCTGGCATCGTACTAAAATCTGCAATATCTAATTGAATATTCTAACCTTCTGTCTCTGTCTCATTCTCTGATTCATTCTGTCTTTCCCTTTGTCTACCTTGTTCCCTCTGTTTCCTGTCTATGTAAAATTGTCCTGGTAAAACTCTCTCTCCCTCTCTCTCTCTCTCTCTCTCTCTCTCTCTCTCTCTCTCTCTCTCTCTCTCTCTCTCCTCTCTCTCTCTCTCTCTCTCTCTCACACACACACACACCACCCACCACATGCCACACATACCCCTTCCCCACCCCCTCAGCCCCTCTTTGCTCTTAAGTAGCCTCTCTTTTTCTGCTGTTTTCCTGTGAGTCGGGCATATCTTATCTCTGACTTATTCTGACAAATCTTTCTCTGATTGTCACCTTTTCTGGCCTTCAACTAGGACTCACTTTCAAATATGGCTTCTTTCTTCTACAAAATAACCTTACCTTCATTGTTAAGGATTAAAGGTGTGTGTACTAAGGACCTTTACGTACTCCCATACATCATACTGTGATCCAGGGTGCATTCCAGCTGGATCGTAGCTTCAGATGTGATCCCTTGCCAGAACAGCCATTTTGCTGGATTAAAATTCCTCTACAAGGAGGGCTGTCACTAGAATACAGGGAAATTCCTGGGAAGGGGAAATAGAATAGATTTTACAGGCGGGCCGGGAGTAGGTGGGGACAGGAGGAGAAGAGATCAGGCGTTAGGGGGTGGAGAAAGAGAAAGGAAGGAGGAGAGGCAGCTGTAACTGAGGAAGAGGCATTTGCAGAGCCATATTGAAACCAACAGCAGTGGAGATATTTCCTACAATCTATGAGGATGATCCTAGTGAGGACTCCTACTATTGGGGGGGCGGGGTACAGAGCCTGAACTGGCTGGCCATTTCTTGTAGCCAGGCAAGGTTCCCAGTCACAGGACTGGGTTGCATTCAGTTATGTCGTTGGCCAAGAGGGCCCAGAGGAAATGCCCAAATAGCCCAGGATGATGCTAGGACAGAGGGTTGTTTTCTGCAAACAGACAGCGGAGAAGACAAACAGTAGCCTTCATGGAGCAGTCACTCCTACATTCTAGTCTCTTTGGTGCACTCCTTGGGCTGCCTTTGATGCAAGAAGGTATTCCACAGGCTACCAAAAGATAATTAAGGACACCAACTTAGCCATAAAAACTTTGACCTACGATCTGTCCTGCCTGAAATATATGCTGGCTCAATGGTGGCAAATAACTTGTGGATGTGGCCAGTCAATGTCTGATTTTAAGCTGAGGCCCACTCCAGGAGATTAAGCCCATGTCTGACACTACTTGGATGGCCAGGAACCAGAAACTAGGTAGCCCAGAGATTTAGAGTAGAACCAAACACAAATGACCTGGAAAGAAAAGAACCAATGAAATGATTCTTAATGATATTCTGATATCCTTCTAGATTGGTGCCTTGTCCAGTCATCAATGACTTCCTTCAGCAGAAGATGGTAGAGGACACAGAGACCCACAGCCAGACAGTATGAGGAAAGAGTCTAAATTGGATGTCTCCATTGGATCCCTCTCTTCAGAGTTCTAAGAGTCTTGCTGAAAGATTGTAGGTGACAAAGGAGATGGAGGACATCAGGAGAATGTGGCCCACTGGATCAATTAAGTGGCGCTCATATAGGCTCACAGAGAGAAAAGCAGTAAGCACAGGACTGGCATGAGTCTGCACCAGGTCTGCTGCTTATATGTTGTGGCTGTTAGCTTGTTATTTTATGGGACCCCTAAGTGTGATAGCAGGTGAGTCCTTGATGCTTTTGCCTGCTCTTGGGACCCTTGGTTTTGGGCTGCCTTGTATTATTGTATGCTGGTTTGTCATGTTTGGCTGTTGTCTCTTGGAGGCTTGTTCTTTTCTGAAGGGAAGCAGTGAGGTAGTGGATCGAGGGGATAGAGAAAGTAAGGGAAGGGTGGGAGGAATGGAGGGAGAGGAAACTGTGTTTGGGATGTATTATACGTATGAGAGAAGCATCTATCTTCAATTTAAAAAAAGATTTAAAGCTAAGACATATATTTGAGAGAGTTTGCAGCACTGTTCTTCTATGCCTGGGGATACTGCATTCAATAAAAATGTTCTGGTCCCATCTATTTACCTAAAATATAACAGCGTCATTGACATTTTATTTAAATTCTTTTAAAATTGTTGAAAATATTAGAGTTACACACATTAAACTATCATACTTTCTCAGATTGATGACTCAGCGTCAGATTTTTGATAGATTATAACTCCAGTATAAAATAACACTGTTATATGCTTGTCCAGACATTACATGACCAAAGTTAGCCAGCAGAGTGGAATATCCATGAGTGAATCCGGATCAAGAATCAGTATAGCCAAAGTCTTAGTGAAGAGACACCTGAACCAAGATAACTCTTATGAAGAAAAACAAGGAATTCCCGAAATTTGTGGATAAATGGATTGAGCTAGAAATGAGCATAATGAGTGAGTTAACCCAGAAGCAGAAAGACTCAAATGGTATATACTCACTTATATCTGCATATTAGCCCAAGGGGCAGGTCCCACGAAAGCCTTCACTTACCAGGAAACCGAGACAGAGGGGAGGACATTCTAGTGGGACTCTAGATGAGAGAAGCATGAGAGAATGGCAAAGTAGAAGGATCCAGAGGGTCCTAGAAGCCTACAAGTAGAACATTATGATAGGCAGATTTGGGCTCAGGGGTCCCACTCAAACTAAGGCACCAGCCAAGGACAATACAGGCAGTAAACCTTAAACCCCTACCCAGATCTAGCCAATGGACAGAACATTCTCCACAGTAGAGTAGAGAGTGGGATATGACTTTCTCACATACTCTGGTGCCTCACCTTTGACCATGTCCCTGGAGGGGGATACCTCGTGGCACTCAGAGGAAGGACAGAAGGTTACCAAGAAGAGACTTGATACCCTATGAGCATATACAGGGGGAGGTAATCCCTCTCAGGAACAGTCATAGGGGAGGGGAATAAGGGGAAAATGGGAGGGAGGGAAGAATGGGAGGATACAAGGGATGGGATAACCATTGAGATGTAACAAGAATAAATCAATAAAGGAGAAAAAAAAGAAAAACATTTAGTTGGGAATGGCTTATAGTTGAGAGGTTTCATTCACTATAGTCATGGTAGGAAGTGTGCAGACAGACATGGTGCTGGGGAGGTAGCTGAGAGTCAGCAATACATCCAGATCAGCAGGCAGCAGGAAGAGACACTGAGATCCCTTGAGTATTTGAAACCTCAAACCCACACCCCAGTCACAAACGTTCTCCAACAGTCTACATTTCTTCCAAGAAGGACACATCTATTCCAACAAAGCCACTTCCACTCCACTGTTTAATATTTCAATTATACCCCTTTACTAATGTATAACAATGCAAAACTCCTGTTCTAGTTAATTACATATCATAACCACATGACTTCACTAAGTTCAGGAGTCTTAACATATCTCCCTTTCTACAGATATTATGGAAATACTTCTGCCTTGTATGGTTAGGATAAAATGAAACTCCATATGCTGACACACAGTAAAATGAAAAACAGCTAATTATTAATTAACTATGTTAATGTAGTAATTTCATATTCTATCTTTCATTCCACAATTTTACTGTCTGCTTAAGTCCAATTGTAAATTTGTTTAACTAAAGCCTTCTATTTTTTATTTTATAAGTATTACAGAGCACATCTTAAATGTTAGGTACTGTTCTGGATTCTGGGAATGCAAGGCCAATATGATCATCAAAAACCTCTTTTCAGGGTGCTTTCTCTACAAAATGAAATTATGCTTCTGCATAATTTGCCTTTGTGCATATTTTTAAATGATGCTTTTTATTGAAGGACACATAGACATTAGCATATGACCTGGTAAGAAGTATATGTACTTTAGAAAAGTATGTGATATCCTTGGTTCTTTGTGCAGTAAAATGGTAAGTATAGAGTTTGTTCATTTGGACTCAGACAGAGCATTAGTTCATCTAACAATCTGTATTGAATAAATCTGTGAAGAACTCAAAGCTGTCTTGAAGCTGGAGCAAAAATAAAATAAATAACTGGGTATATGACATGCTGTTTCCAGAGCAAGATTAAGACATTAGAACTAAAGGTGAATATTGCCTCATTGCTAAAGGTGTATATTTCTGAGATGCTGAGACTATATTATATTAAGGTTGTTGGATCCTATGCAATGAACATATCGAAGACATTCAAAAGTACACTCATATTTAGATGATCAAGAGAAGAGCCAATGGCAATATCTGGAAACCTCTCAACCACAAAGGGAAGCTAGAAATTAGAGCCTGGTACGAGGAGAATGTGTGCCATCCATCATCACTAAGTTATCAGACTGGTCCATATATGCTAAGGCATTTGAATGCTGTGCTGCTGGAAGGAAAGTGTGCTAGCCATTTCAGCCCCTTATGTGACTCTTACTCCACTGAGACAGGGCTCCAGGAGTCAGTGGTGGGCCAGCAAAATGACCGTGATGAACTCAGTTCTAACAATTACATATATATAATGAAAAATATGACAGAAGATTGATTAGCAAATAAAGTTTGGAACAAGGACTCTGAAAGGTAGCCCTGCTGTAAATAGCTGTCTGAGATTGGCCAAGTTACCTAACCCTAGTGTCCCTTAATTTTCTCCTCTTTAAACTGGAAAAAGTAACTTACTTTGGAGTGAGATGTGAATAATACACATTAAATACCCAGGAGAGGGTATGGTACTCAGCAGGTGCTTACTACAGTTTTAGCATTTGTTGTTGCTTTTGTAGAGCTGCTGGGGAACAGAATGGAGAACTAATTAAATCAAGGAGAAGAGGAGATGGGAAAGCAATTTCAGGCCAGCTGAAGTTGAGGGTTGAAACACGTTAATCCAGTGTGTGCTTCTGGCTGTCTTTGAATCCCAACAGAGCTGTAATTCCTGCCTTTCCTCGGAGGCCCTCATTCAGAGCCTAGAATCACTTAGTTTACAGAATCAGACATTACATTAGGACACATTGACAGTGAGACAAGATCGTCTTCCGTTTCAAACCAAACTGTGATAATGAACAGGTGCAGGGGAAGTGTACAATGCGTTCCTCCAGGCAGTCTCTGATGTGCTCAAACTGTCCGCCCTCGCTCTATTTGTTTATGGTGTGTTAACTGTAACTTCACTTGTTTCTCCCCAGATGTTTGGACATCCATTAATTAGCACATCCTCTACAAACATATTTGTGAATGTTACTTTTTATCAAGTGAAAGGAAAGTCTGGATTCAAGCTGAAATGAAACTGCAATTAAGAAACAACATGCGCACACTCACGCACGCATGCACGCACACACACACACACACACACACACACACACACACACACACACACACACAGAAACACACACATCAGGGTTGTCTTTAGGACAGCTTAAAAATAAGACAGGAAAACAAGAGGAAAATGTGACTGTTAGGGAGCAAGGCTCTAGAAGAGCTGGTTTTCAGTTTAAGCATTTTCAAGCTCACACTTCATCAACAAATATTTAGCTAGCATGTGACTCCAGAGTCAGTTTAATTCATGAGAAATCATCTTATCAGAGTCAAAAGGGAAAGTCTCATTCTCTACTATGATAGAACTCCTCAAATTTTGTTATTTGATTATTTGATGTCCCTTTCATCATTTTAGTCCTGGTTGAGAAACCACATAATAACTGATCAGTTGTGAAAAGAAAAGAAAGAGAACAAGAGAAAAGAAAAGCAGAAAGAAAGAAAAAAAAAGAAGGAAGCAAAGGAAATGTTCAACCTGTCCTCCATCACACACTCATTTTATTGTTGTCTGTGGCAGTGAGATGTGTTGGGGGGGAGAAGGAGAAAGAAGAGCACAGTGTGAGGGAAGGGGAAAGAAGGACACACAGACACATAATAGAGATAGAAACAAAGTGACCCAGAATGTTTAGTCATTGTTGGTTGTGTTATTAACTACTTTGGGCAACATCCCTTCCCCCGAGGGATAGTTGGAAAGAAGGGGTTCAGCCACAGATTGGGGGACCAAGAGAATAATAGGCTGAGTCTGACAAGATACATTGCATACGTGTAAGAAATTTTCAAAAAAGAAAATCTATGAAATCCCAAAACTTCAGTGTGAAATTGCCAAAAAAATAAAAATAAATAGAAACCAGGTACCTTTTTTTTTTCCAAAAAGATAAATGTTGAGTTTTATTTGTTCTGTGGATATGGAGTTGCACCCAGGGCCTCTCAGGTGAGAGGCAAACATTCTGCCACTATATTACAGCATGCTGGCTAACATGAGCTTCCTCAGTCCTTGTGCTATGAAAAACCTATGTGAAAGGATCAATGTAGGACATGAGAGAGCATTTGTGTTGTCTCTCTTCAGTGACATGTCCAGGTTCCAAATTGTTATGACAACTACCCTCCCTTCAGACTCACCTAATCACAGAGTCACACCTCCATGTTAGATACAGTGCTATGAGTTTCTGTATGAAACAATGGAGCCACACTCTCTGAGGTCCTGGAAGTCATGTAATGTTTTCACTTTGCAGATTTTACTCACCACTTTGGAGGCTCTGGCCTTTAAATACGTTATTTTTGAAAGCAAGCCTTCTTTCCCCTATGAACAAAGGTAAAAGTTTACCCAGGAGGGCACAGCAGAACAACGAAGTATCTCAACCTGGTAGGAAATACAGCTCTCTGGAAATTTGATAATCTCTGTAAAATCTCATTCCTCAAATTGTAACAACCAACTTTTAAGTTTTAACAGGTCATTTCACACTTATCTAAAGCCGTAATGTAAAGCTTTGATTTGCAAACATTTAGTTTTCATTGAAATCGTTCATCATCATTTTAACTTTTTACCTTTGGTTATATTTCTTAGGATGAAGCAAGCCTTATGCCCATAGGATCTTACTAAAAACCACTGTGCATTTATGCTTTACATAGGAATTTAAATACAACAGGAAAGCATACAGGAAAGGTAAAGTTATTGGGGGGAATGGTTTCTGAAGGAGAGAGCAACAGGAGGAGTAATGGTAGTGCTCTCTGTGTGTGCCCTCATTCACATCCCCACAAGAGTCGTGAGAGTTTAGCTCTGTTTGGTAGACAGCAGGATAAGGTAGGCTTCAGAGAGACAAAGAAACTCCATCAAAGTCGGAGTTCAGCAGTGATATCTGTATTTAGCACAAGCTAAAAGCACAGGTTTGGGGATATACAAAGAGTGGCTTTTCTTGATCAGCCCCAAAGCTATGGAAGTGAGAGATGGTGCATGGGTAATCATGATGACCAGGGACAGGGAACGATTTGATAGCAGCACACAATTATGGGTGTCACATGGCCAGGGAGACATAAGAGAGCCAGTTATACTATCAGTTCAGAATCCAAGTAGAGGAAAGAAGAAATTATTACATAGAGTAAAGAGTTCTTTCAGAAGTAGCCTTAGACATTATTTAAAATAAATAGCATTCACCTTTATTACTGTGCATATAAGGTGAATCCTAAATCACATGGCCAAGATCCCAAGCATGGAACCTGATAAGATTACAAGGTGAACTTGGCAGAACTGAAAACCCCATTGGGTAAGCTGAAAGGACGAGCTGCTTGTTTCACATTAAGATTCATCTTATTACACAAGTGGACACAAGCACACTGCTTAAGGCCATATTGTTGTCCCAGTTGACTTGCCTAAGGAACAAATCAGCGCAAGTGTGCAACTTGCCACAAGCACATACCATAGCAAGGACTGAATCAGGATATAAATCTATAGATAGCTGCCTTCAAATCCAGCAACCCTACTGTAACTAGGGGTTAAGGTCAAGCAGATGTTGGAATCAGAAGGCAGCCAAAGCATTATAGAGAAGAGGGGAGAACAGAAAGGAAAAGGCAGTGTCAGGGGTCTATGAACAGAGAAGAGACATTTGTAGCCTTACTGCTCCTTAACAAACGAAAGCAAAGCACTAATGAGACATCGTCCCTCATCTATAAGGTTGACAGCATATTAAATCTTTGAAAATAGCAAGTGTTGCTAATAATATGAGGGTGCAGATAATCTTGCATAAAGTTAGTAGAATTCTCAAATTTTATAGCTGTTTTGGAAATCAAGCAGGCAATAACCACTAAAATTTAAAGTGTAATGTCATTAACTCAGCAATTCTATTCTTTTGTCTATGTCTAGAACTATTTTCATAAAGCTGTTTTTGTGTTTAGATATACACACACAAAGTCATTGCCTGCAGCTTTGCTATGCTCACTCCAAACTCAGAAACAAGCAAAGTGTCAAAATAAAGAAAATGAGGAAGTCAAAACTGTGGCAAGTTCATCATTGCAGATTTTGATTGAATACATTAGGTTAATATGTATGACTAAGGAAAATTGCTCAGATATACTCCTATCTCAATAATGGCCCACCCTGGTGAGGATGCTGCAGTTTGTAGCTGGGAGGGGGGCTAAAAATGTGTAGATAGAGGAGCTTTATAGGAAAACCTTATACCTTTCTCTCAAAATTTCTGTGAACCTAAACTGTTCCTTAAAGTAAAAAACTCGGGTTTTATAACAATACCTACATCTCTACAAGCAAGAAAAATAATTCATGGAAGAATATGTGGCAAATTCTGGATGGAGGAGGATGTGGGCTGAGTTAAGTGGTTAAGAGAAAGTTCTTGTGTGGACAAAGAACTCATCAAAAATTATTGAAGGTTTAATAAAGGCATGTTTTCCTATCTTGTTTGTTTAATTAATTTTTAATATATATATATACATATACACACACACACACACACACACACACACACACATATATATATATATAAACAGAAGACACAGGATCATAAGAAGCAAATCAAAGACCCAGGGACAGCACTCCAGGCTGGTTAAGAAAAACCAAGAGAAAACAACCATGATTGCCCTTGTAAGCAGACAGCTTTCCTGAGATCAAGCGGCAAAGCCCAGTGATGCTAAAATCATGTGAGGTTTTGTTTTACATGAGTTGTACTCTAGAGCTGAGGCTAACTTTGAGCTCTTGCTTCTCCTTCCCCAGCCTCCGCAGTGATAAGAATACAGAAACGTGGGTGTGCATTACCATGCTCAGTAGAACTGTGGATTTTTTTTATCCATTTACCTATGCATTAGTTTATGCTGCTCTAGTGGAGGTGTGGGAGTCCATGATCTTTTTTTTTTATTATTAATTTATTCTGGTTACATCTCAATGGTTATCCCATCCCTTGTATCCTCCCCTTCTTCCCTCCCTCCCATTTTCCCATTATTCCCCTCCCCTATGACTGTTCCTGAGGGGGATTAAGTCCCCCTGTGCATGCTCATAGGGTGTCAAGTCTCTTCTTGGTAACCTGCTATCCTTCCTCTGAGTCCCACCATGTCTCCCCCTCCAGGGGACATGGTCAAATATGAGGCACCAGAGTTCATGTGAAAGTCATACCCAACTCTCCACTCAACTGTGGAGAATGTTCTGCCCATTGGCTAGATCTGGGTAGGGGTTTAAAGTCTACCACCTGTATTGTCCTTGGCTGGTGCCTTGGTTTGAGTGGGACCTCTGGGCCCAAATCTGCCAAATCTGGAAAACCCCTGACATAAAACATCCAAGAAAAGAAGGATCCATAGGGAGTCCATGATCTTTGACCCAAATAATTTCTTAAATTTTATGCTATAGGAGTGTATATCAGCAGAATAGAACCATGTTTACTTTGTAGTCATATCTCAGAAACTGAGAGAGCCCACAAGCAAGGGCACATAGATGTCCCAGCTGTGTCTTCCATTAAAAAAAAATCAGAAGCAAGTTTGTGAGAAGAAAGTTGACTAGTCTCTAGATTCACAGTCGCTCCAACTAATTCTCAGCCATCAAGCAAAGAGTGCTCTTTCTGATTCTAGGTGGCTTTCCAAGCACTGAGGTCTAGATATTCCTTGGATCTTACAGCAATACAATTTAGACTGAATTAGAGATTGGCAGTCCTTAGGAATAGTTGAGAATAGAACGGCGTCATAAGTGGAGACAGGAAAAGGTTCAGATACAGCTTTAGATCCATGTGCAAAGATCTAAAACCTCATGATGACAAAAGCAACTGTAGAAGTGAACATTAAGGTAACTAGAAGTAAAGTTTCATTTGGCTTTTTTTTTAGAAACTCATATCCAAAAGAAAGTAAGCAAGGAAGGGTGGGAAGAGGAGGAAAGAGAGGAAGAGCAGTAGAGGACGTGGGGAGAAAGACAAGGTGAAATAGATAAAATAAAGGGACAAGAGAGGCAAGAAAGAATTATGAGATGGAAAAAAGGACAGAGGGAGGGGTCAGAGGGAGAGAAGGAGGGAGGAAACAGGCAGGAAGAAAGAAGGGAAAGAAAAAAGAAGTCAAGGGAAAGATGGGGCAGGGTAAAACATATGGGCAAATGACCACAGGCTTCGTGTGTGTGTGTGTGTGTGTGTGTGTGTGTGTGTGTGTGTGTGTGTGTGTGTGTGTATTTTGATTCTGAACAGAAAAATTTCTAAGCCAGAGTAATGTATGCCTAGAAAGTCCCTGTGGTTAAATGTGGCAGCTCTAACTAACCACAGAGCAGGGGGCAGCCCCAACTCATAGGCAAAGCCAATTACTTCAATGCGATGGGAAATGATTAGTCATGTTAATTAAAAATAATGTTTGTTCCCACTCTTAAAAAGGTCAGCCTGTCAGCTCTATGGGAAATTGAGCCTTCATATATTTCCATTTGATTTCCTATTCAAAGACTAATTAGTCATAATTCATTGTTAAAAATGATAATTTTGTATAATGTAGTTGCTTTTGATTATGGTGCATTTACTATGACATTACTTGTAACCATTGTGAGGGGTGCTTTTTACAATGCTGAGCTAATGGAACGAGGTGCTTACTGGATGCTGTTAATCAACTGCAGGATGATGACAAGATGTCTGCTGTAGAACAGAATAAACAAATATTCCCAGGTCTGGATTACATGTTTTTCATGTTTAAAGCAAACAAGCCTTGAGTTAGCATAAGAGTAACCTGTTTTCAGTGGCAGCTGTCACTTACCAGCTGAAACCATGGGGATCCTTATTATATCATAGAATTTCCCAGCTGAAATATAGGAATTGGCCTAGCAAGAATCCTTAGTAGGGAGAAGCACTTGACAAATTCAAGTACCTGGACTCCCAGGGTAGAAGGAGAGACTCCACTCCTGCAAGTTCTCTCCTGGTTAAAATGTGCAATGTACATGTATGTGCACAAATGCACACACACACACACATACACACACATATAAAATTAAATAATTATTAGAGCAAGGGCAAATAATTACATGTATTTCACAGGTTATCAAGGAATATGTCAAGAAACTACAATTCTTGATATTTAGGGGGTTGTCAACAAATATTAGTGACTTCATTTGAAAGGTAGCATGTTTCTCCTAACTACTGAGGGCTCTATTAGTATTAAAATTAATCTACACACCAAGCAGATAGCTCAGCCAGTGAATTACCTGATATATAAAAATTAGGACCTGCATGGACATTAACATGTACATACACTGCACATACACACATGCATATAACCTCATATGCCAAGATATACACACTCACTTCCCACATAACCATTTAACACAACCACCCCCCACACAACTAGACTGGGACTGGAAAATGTCCAAGGTCACACAAGGTGTAAATGACTAAGGCAAGTTACATTTCCAAACTGTTTGCATTATACTAATATTAAAGGGGATGTTCGTGCTTTCTGAAACACACTAACCCTCTGTAGAGTGCTAGTTGCCCATGGTAACAGACCATAGGCAAAAAGCACAAGCCCCTTTAGTATTCACTGATGTTTTCTCTATTCTGTTCAGGGATCCGAAAACAAACCTCTTTATGTTAAATGAGGGCTTGGAACAAAGGCCTCATTGCAAACACCCACCCACTGAAACACTGGAGTAATCTAGAAGCCAAATAATACATCATCTAATCCTGTTCCTCAGAGGCCTGAAAGGAATTTTGGAGGGCTGACACTTACTTACCTTTTAACCCCAAACTGTTCCCAAATGGGATGGGAAAGAGCCAGAGAAACGAGCAACATTCTGAGGCAATGCTTGATATATATACCATTGTGATTATCATACATAACTGCGTATGTGGACACTTACAGACAACCAAAATCTCAAATAAAGGTAAATAAAGAGCACAGTTCTGATTCAATACAAAAGACAGCATGTCTTAATAGCGCCCATCAACAGGAAAAGCCCATTCAATAATGCCAGTCAGAGGAGAAACCACTTAGGAAAGCAGCCACGCGGTGGATTAAAAAGCCTTTTTGTCAAATATAAAGGTCACTGAGGCAGTAAACTCCTTAAAGGGAAAGACAATGCGTTCATGCTTGAGCAGCTCTGCCTGCAACAAGACACAGTGACCATACGAATGATAACCCTGTCTGAGAAGAAATGGACTCGGGGACATCATTTACGGACATAATGGCATGCAAACAGCCTCTATCCAACAGAAACAAGCACAAGTTCATCACCCACCCAGATGCCACCCAAGGACAAGTGTCCTTGGCAAGCTCTGGAAGTACAGTGGAGCCTTGTAGATGACCTTGCCTGAAGCTATGGCCTACTTGAACTTTGGGCTTCCACTGAAATCAGGCAGGTGAAAAGGTCCCGGGCAAAAGTTTCTGGAGTCTCACAGAAAACCCTCATCCTTTGTTTCCTTAGGGAAAAATGCCAGCTTGGCAAAGTTCTAAAGGATTGACTCACGTACCCCTTTGTGTGATGAACATATTAATGAAAGAAAAAAGAGCTAACTGTGAGTACTCATGCTCACAAGGATCCATTACTGAGCATGATCTGCAGGGCAGCTGAATCATTCAGAGGAATTTTCTGGCACATTAACTAACCCTCCCTTCTTCGTTTTCCATGCCATCAGTTCTCACTGGAATTGATAAACATGTAGGTAGAGGAAGAGAATGGCAATCTAGATCAGTGGTTCTCAACCTGTGGGTCATGACCCATTTGGTGTCACATATCAGATATCCTACATATCAGATATTTATATTGTGATTCATAATGTAAATAAAAATTACTGTTATGAAGTATCAACTGAATAACTTTATGGTTGGGGTGTCACTACAACATGGGGAACTGCATTAAAGTGTCATAGCATTAGGAAGGTTGAGAACCACTGGTCTAGATGAAAACCTACGCTAGTAGAACCACTATACTCTAGCTCAGACACTGTCCTACTTAGAGTGGTATGCTCCAACACTCAGCCAAACCATGACTTAGTCCCTTCTGATGTGCATCTCCTCCCTTGCACAGTTCTGTGGACCTACCCACTTCCCTCTCTCTGCATTACGGGATTAGTTTGAACACAAGCTGCCTTCATCCATGCCTGGGACTAGGCTAGGCATAGAGCTCTGAGAGAGAGGGCTGGCCTAGCATGTACAGGGCTCTGTGTTTCATCCCAGTGCTGAAATGAGAGTGGAGAAAGGAAAGCGAAAGGAAAAGGAGAGAGAAAAGAGGTACGGAAGAAGACATTCCCAGCTCACCATAGATACTTATGCAGTTTTTATAATGCTACAAGCCAAGTATGTTGTTTCAGTTCTCTAGCAAATATCTTCATGTAATTATATCAAATCATACTGATTGAATAAAGTAAGCCAAATAAGCTGGATTGTGGGATTTATTAGCTTTTCCAGTATATGGGATTTGTCTGTGCTGAGCCACTTGAAACTGGAATCTATGCAGCCAGTTAGTTGATTGTCATTTGTCCTCAGATGTGAGAGACAGGAAAAGCCTCTGGTTATTCCAAATAGCAAAAGCAATTCATCAAGGCAAGGATGAGGAACACACACAACAAGTCTGGTAGGTAAGAAAAAGAGAAAGGGATTGAGGTGAGTCTAAGGGTCAAGACAACAAGATTTATTTTGAAAGAGTACACAGGCTGTTAGCCGTAAAGAATGGAGAGGGAGAGAGAGAGAGAGAGAGAGAGACAGAGACAGAGACAGAGACAGAGACAGAGACAGACAGAGAGACAGAGACAGAGACAGAGAGACAGAGAGACAGAGAAACTACCCGATTATCAATGAGAGGAGGCCATCAACACAGTTCAGATCACAACTGTATTCTTTGTCTAATATCATGCAAAGAGCCCTGAGTCACCACCCGGCCAGGATCACACACAAGGGATGGGGGCTTGCTACTCCCAAGCAAAAGCAATGAGGGCTGGGAGGCTCAAAGCAACAAGTTGTTCTGGGACAAGGAAACACAATACATAAATACCTGCTGTCTAGAGTCTATACAGAGGGTGGTAAAGAGAGCAATTGTGGCACGTTCCTTCACTGTGAAAAGCAAAGCAGAAACATATGCAGTGCACATACCATGGCATCTCTCTTAACCTATAAAAAACCAGGTGGGTAGAGTAAATGATTTTCAAGCTCTGATCCTTTAAGTATAAGCTATAATACTTCGCTTGTGGCATGTCATGCATTTGTGATTATAAAATGTTTACCTAGAGGATTTATGGTCTTGAAAAACAGCTGTCCGATTATGTTCTGTGTAGCCTGTTGGTGCTCCTTTGTGGGCAGAGCAAGGTGGCAATTGTTAAGCATAGGAGGTACGTTTGCCCACTTGTCACCTCCAGGTATGTTGCCAATTGAATATAAAATTATGTGGAAAATATACATGCTTGAACCACTGCACTCAGAGTTCAGAGTTTAAGGAACTGTGGCATAGAAATATGCACATAGAAAAGGCTAGGGCATTTAAAGAAACGTGTTTGAGTTAGATGAGAATAAAAGAATAAGAGAATGTCTTAGGAAAGGGCAACTATAGAAAAGAGGCAGGCAAATGTTTGCTGTGTCACAGAATAATGACTGTCCACTTTGTGCCTACTGTCTTCCTCATAGGCTTGTGGTGAGGAAGAAATAACTATATTTTGTAGTGTGTGGAGTGAAAGAGCATGAATGTTTGTAAGAAAGTGGTCAACAAATGCCAACTGGGTGCTGATGCTTTAATATCCTAAGCAAAGGACTATTGCAGAGCCTGGAAAGACACTGCCCCAGTAGCTGTGGAAGGCATGAAGGGCACGTGCTGGGTTTCAGGTCGCTAAAACTTCCTGTCTGGGAAGGTTCTTGATGTGTTCACAGAGGAAGGCAATGGCATAATAGTCAAAATAAACATGATTGAAGCAGGTCTAGTATGCACAGGCCCATCTTCCAAATAAAAGAGAAAGAAAGAAAGAAAAAATTATTGCACTTAAAATTTGATGGAGGGTCAATAAAGTCCTTGCTTTTCAATCATGATGACCTGGGTTCAATTCCAAGAAAGGCTCTATGCTGGCAAAAACAAATTGACCTTGATGAGTTGAAAACCATAAGAGAGGAGCATGCAAGTGATTAGGGATGTGGGGAGAAATCTTGTAAGACATAAGGAAGGGGTGAATATGACCAAAATGCTCAATGCTCAGTGAATTAATGAAAACTTGAAAAACAAGAAAAGCCTGCCATGATGGAACATTTTCATATTCTCTGTACATGGGAGGTAGCGATTGGCCAGCCAGTTGGTCATTTCCACCCCAGTGACACTTTATTGGTTCAACATTAACATATGACCTTGAGTTACATGGCCCCTCTGACCTCCATGTCACCTCATTGATTTGAACAGGAAAGTTGGCAAAAGTGAGTGATTAGTGTAGAAATGGGAATAGAGGAAGAAGACGGGTGAGGCATTAAGAATGATCATAAAATACTTTCCAGACAAGATTCCACTATGTTTTACAGGCTGGGACTTAAACACTATATATAGGTCAGACTGGAAACAAGTTTTTAGCAAGCCTTTTATGCCAATCTCTTGAGTACCAGAATCACACACACACACACACACACACACACACACACACACACACACACACACACACACCACTGAGCCAGATTTTCAGGTGGTGGTCTATGCATGTGGCAGTGAGGGGTTGGATATGTTCAACTGAATATGCTCACATTTGGAAGCCAGAGGTCAGCTTCTTTCTCCATTTCTCTAAAATTTGTTTTTTGAGCTAGAGTTTCTGGCTGGGCCCTGAGCTCACCACTTTGGCTAATCTGTAAGATCAGAGAGGCCCTGTGACCCTCCTGTTATCTCTTTCCTGTCTGTGGAGGTTTAAATGCAAATGGTCCCCACAGGCTCATATATTTGAATGCTTGGGTCCCAGTCAGTGGAACTCTTTGGGAAGGATTGGGAGGTGTGACCTAGTTGGAGGAGGTATGTCACTGCCAGTGGGATTTTAGGTCCACTACATTCGCATTTAGCTCTCTCTGCCTTGTGTCTGTAATTCAGGTGTAAGCTCTCATCTATTGCTCCAACACTACGGCTTCTTTCCTACCTCCATGATTCCGACCATGACGGTCATGGACATGAGCTGTCTGGAATTATAAGCCCCAAATAAAAGCTTTCTTCTTTAAGTTGCCTTGGTCATGGTAACTAAGCCTCACTCCCACCTTAGAATAGAGGTGTACACTGCTACATGCAGATTTTATGTGGGTACTAGGGATCAGAACTCAGGTCCTTATGTTTATGCACAAGCCGTTTTAAATATTGGTCCCCTTTCCAGACTTAAGATATTTTAGTATAAATTTCATATGTATATGTATATTTTATTTAATTAATTTATTCAGATTGTTATCCTATCACTTGTATCCTCCTGTTCCTCCCTCCCTCCCTCTTTCACCCTAGTCCCCTCCCCTAGGTCTATGACCAAGGAGGACCTCTTCCCCCACTATATGCTCATAGGATATCAAGTCTCATCTTGGTAGCCTGCTTATCCTTTCTTTGAGTGCCACCAGGCCTCCCCACCAAGGGGAGGTGGTCAAATATGGGGCACCAGAGTTCATGTTAGAGTCAGTCCCCGATCTCCACACAACTGTAGAGAATGTCAGAAGCTATTTTAAGTTTAAGTAACCAATGCTTAGCTTTATCTTATAATAGAAGTAAACATTTTTTAAGATTTAATTTGGAATAGAATCATTTATCATTTTGTGATAATATGCAATTCGCTAAACAGCTTGTCATCCTCACCTGGTGTATGAAGAGTGGTGATTAAAAAAACAAAAACAAAAACACAAAAGTCTGTCTCACTTCTGAGGTCATTGTGTCTTTGTCACCTCTGTGACTGTTGTAGCCATGGATTAGTAGCCAATCTGTGCCCACAAATCCTCTGACCACATCTCTTAA